>NC_053024.1:380240354-380540354 GCF_003073215.2 Triticum urartu | reverse complement strand
CTTCAGCTTTTATACCTTTTTCTTTCATAGATTTCTTTGCCTCTTGCATATCTTCAGGACTGAGAAATAGAATACCCCTTTTCTTCGGAGTTGGCTTAGGAGTTGGTTCAGGAAGTGTCCAATTATTTTCATTGGTCAACATATTATTCAATAACAATTCATCTTGATCAATAGTTCTTTCCCTGAAAACGCAACCAGAACAACTATCCAGGTAATCTCTGGAAGCATCGGTTAGTCCATTATAAAAGATATCAAGTATTTCATTTTTCTCGAGAGGATGATCAGGCAAAGCATTAAGTAATTGGGGAAGCCTCCCCCAAGCTTGTGGGAGACTCTCTTCTTCAATTTGCACAAAATTATATATTTCCCTTAAAGCAGCTTGTTTCTTATGAGCGGGGAAATATTTAGCAGAGAAGTAGTAAATCATATCCTGGGGAATACGCACACAACCAGGATCAAGAGAATTAAAGCATATCATAGCATCACCGTTTAATGAGAACAGAAATAATTTAAGGATATAATAGTAGCGAGTTTTCTCATCATTAGTGAGCAGGGTAGCTATATCATTTAATTTAGTAAGATGTGCCACAACAGTTTCAGATTCATAGCCATAGAAAGGATCAGATTCAACCAAGGTAATTAACTCAGGATCAACAGAGAAATCATAATCCTTATCAGTAATAAAGATAGGTGAAGTAGCATAAGAAGGATCATATTTCATTCTAGCATTCAGAGTTTTTTCTTTCAGCTTAGCTAATAATTTCTTAAGATCGCTTCTATCATTGCAGGCAAGAAAGTCTCTAGCAGTTTCTTCATCCATAACATAACGATCCAGAACAATAGGCAATTCATATCTAGGGGGAGAATCTTGATCATCACTTTCATCAATATTATCACTTTCAATAATTTCATTCTCTCTAGCCCTAGCAAGTTGTTCATCAAGAAATTCACCTAGTGGCACAGTAGTATCAAGCATAGAAGTAGTTTCATCATAAGTATCATGCATAGCCGAAGTGGCATCATCAATAACATGCGACATATCAGAATTAATAGCAGAAGCAGATTTAGGTGTCACAAGCTTACTCAAAACAGAAGGTGAATCAAGTGCAGAGCTAGATGGCAGCTCCTTACCTCCCCTCGTAGTTCAGGGAAAAATCTTGGTTCTTCAATCTTTCAAGTTCTTCATAATGATAAGCAAATATAAATCCCAAGTGACTCAAAGAATAGAGCTATGCTCCTCGGCAACGGCGCCAGAAAATGTTCTTGATAACCCACAAGTATAGGGGATCACAACAGTTTTCGAGGGTAGAGTATTCAACCCAAATTTATTGATTCGACACAAGGGGAGCCAAAGAATATTCTCAAGTATCAGCAACTGAGTTGTCAGTTCAACCACACCTGGATAACTTAATATCTAAAGCAAAGTGTTTAGTAGAAAAGTAATATGATAATAGTGGTAACGATGGCAAAAGGTAACGGTAGCAAAAGTAATATTTTTGGGTTTTGTAGTGATTGTAACAGTAGCAGCGGAAAAGTAAATAAGCGAAGAACAATATATGGAAACGCTCGTAGGCATTGGATCTGTGATGGAGAATTATGCCAGATGCGATCGATCATGTAACAGTCATAACCTAGGGTGACACAGAACTAGCTCCAGTTCATCAATGTAATGTAGGCATGTATTCCGAATATAGTCATACGTGCTTATGGAAAAGAACTTGCATGACATCTTTTGTCCTACCGTCTCGTGGCAGCGGGGTCCAATTGGAAACTAAGGGATATTAAGGCCTACTTTTAATAGAGTACCGAACCAAAGCATTAACACATAGTGAATACATGAACTCCTCAAACTATGGTCATCACTAGTAAGTATCCCCATTATTGTCACTTCGGGGTTAACGGACCATAACACAAAATAGGTGACTATAGACTTGCAAGATAGGATCAAGAACTCTCATATATTGATGAAAACATAATAGGTTCAGATCTAAAATCATGGCACTCGTGCTCTAGTGATAAACATTAAGCATAGAAAAGTCATAGCAACATCAATCTCAGAACATAGTGGATACTAGGGATCAAACCCTAACAAAACTAACTCGATTACATGATAAATCTCATCCAACCCATCACCGTCCAGCAAGCCTACAATGGAATTACTCACGCACGGCGGTGAGCATCATGAAATTGGTGATGGAGGAAGGTTGATGATGACGATGGCGACGGATTCCCCTCTCCGGAGCCCCGAACGGACTCCAGATCAGCCCTCCCGAGAGAGTTTAGGGCTTGGCGGCGGCTCCGTATCGTAAAACACAATGAATCCTTCTCTCTGGTTTTTTCTCCCTGAAAGTGAATATATGGAGTCAGGGTTGAGGTTGGTGGAGCGTCAGGGGGCCCGCGAGGCAGGGGGCGCGCCCCCACCCTCATGGACAGGGTGTGGGCCCCCTGACATGGATCTTTCTTACAGTATTTTTATATATATTCCAAAATAATTCTTCGTTGATTTTCAGGTCATTCCAAGAACTTTTATTTCTACACAAAAATAACACCATGGCAATTCTGCTGAAAACAACGTCAGTCCGGGTTAGTTCCATTCAAATCATGCAAGTCAGAGTCCAAAACAAGGGCAAAAGTGTTTGGAAAAGTAGATACGACGGAGACGTATCACCACTCGCAGCCTTCCCCTTGATACGTCTCCAACGTATCTATAATTTTTGATTGCTCCATGCTATATTATCTACTGTTTTGGACATTATTGGGCTTTATTATCCACTTTTATATTATTTTTGGGACTAACCTATTAACCGGAGGCCCATCCCAGAATTGCTGTTTTTTTGCCTATTTTAGGGTTTCGAAGAAAAGGAATATCAAATAGAGTCCAAATGGAATGAAACCTTCGGGAACGTGATTTTCTCACCGAACATGATCCAGGAGACTTGGACCCTACGTCAAGAGACAAAGGAGGAGGCCACGAGGTAGGGGGCGCGCCAACCCCCCCCCCCCCCCCCCCCGCGCCCTCCACCCTCGTGGGCCCCCTGTTGCTTTCGCTAACGGAGCTCACGAGATTTTCATTACATTACCTTGAAGTGGTCTTTTGTTTTCTTTCGCTAACGGAGCTCACGAGATTTTCTACTTTGAGTTTTGTGTTGTGAAGTTTTCAAGCTTTGGGTAAAGATTTGATGGATTATGGAACAAGGAGTGGCAAGAGCCTAAGCTTGGGGATGCCCATGGCACCCCCAAGATAATCAAAGGACACCTAAAATCCAAAGCTTGGGGATGCCCCGAAAGGCATCCCCTCTTTCGTCTACTTCTATCGGTAAGTTTACCTGGAGCTATATTTTTATTCACCACATGATATGTGTCTTGCTTGGAGCGTCTTGTATGATTTGAGTCTTTGCTTTTCAGTTTACCACAATCATCCTTGCTGTACACACCTTTTGAGAGAGCCATACATGATTTGGAATTTGTTAGAATACTCTATGTGCTTCGCTTATATCATTTGAGTTATATAGTTTTGCTCTAGTACTTCACTTATATCTTTTAGAGCACGGCGGTGGATTTGTTTTATAGAAATTATTGATCTCTCATGCTTCACTTAGATTATTTTGAGAGTCTTAAATAGCATGGTAATTTTCTTAAATAATCCTAATATTCTAGGTATTCAAGATTAGTAAAAAAATTCTTATGAGTGTTTTGAATACTAAGAGAAGTTTGATGCTTGATGATTGTTTTGAGATATGGAGGTAATAATATCAAAGTCGTGCTAGTTGAGTAGTTGTGAATTTGAGAAATGCTTGTGTTGAAGTTTGCAAGTCCCGTAGCATTCACGTATGGTAAACGTTATGTAACAAATTTGAAACATGAGGTGTTCTTTGATTGCCCTCCTTATGAGTGGCGGTCAGGGATGAGCGATGGTCTTTCCTACCAATCTACCCCCCTAGGAGCATGCGTGTAGTGCTTGGTTTTTGATGACTTGTAGATTTTGCAATAAATATGTGAGTTCTTTATGACTAATGTTGAGTCCATGGATTATACGCACTCTCACCCTTCCATCATTGCTAGCCTCTTTGGTACCATGCATTGCCCTTTCTCACATTGAGAGTTGGTGCAAACTTCGCCGGTGCATCCAAACCCCGTGATATGATATGCTCTTTCACACATAAACCTCCTTATATCTTCCTCAAAACAGCCACCATACCTACCTATTATGGCATTTCCATAGCCATTCCGAGATATATTGCCATGCAACTTTCCACCATTCCGTTTATCATGACACATTCATCATTGTCATATTGCTTAGCATGATCATGTAGTTGACATAGTATTTGTGGCAAAGCCACCGTTCATAATTCTTTCATACATGTCACTGTTGGTTCATTGCATATCCCGGTACACCGCCGGAGGCATTCATATAGAGTCATCTTTTGTTCTATCATCGAGTTGTAATCATTGAGTTGTAAGTAATAGAAGTGTGATGATCATCATTTTCTAGAGCATTGTCCCAAGTGAGGAAATAAAAAAAGAAGAGAAAGGCCATAAAAAAGTATAAGGCCCAAAAAAATGAGAGAAAAAGAGAGAAGGGACAATGCTACTATCCTTTGCCACACTTGTGCTTCAAAGTAGCACCATAATCTTCATGATAGAGAGTCTTTTGTTTTGTCACTTCCATATACTAGTGGGAATTTTCATTATAGAACTTGGCTTGTATATTCCAACAATGGGCCTCCTCAAGTGCCCTAGGTCTTCGTGAGCAAGCAAGTTGGATGCACACCCACTTAGTTTCTTTTGTTGAGCTTTCATACATTTATAGCTCTAGTGCATCCGTTGCATGGCAATCCCTACTCCTTGCATTAACATCAATCGATGGGAATCTCCATAGCCCATTGATTAGCCTCATTGATGTGAGACTTTCTCCTTTTTTGTCTTCTCCACATAACCCCCATCATCATATTCTATTCCACCCATAGTGCTATGTCCATGGCTCGCGCTCATATATTGCGTGAAAGTTTATATGTTTGAGATTACTAAAGTATGAAACAATTGCTTGGCTTGTCATCGGGGTTGTGCATGATGAGAGCATTCTTGTGTGACAAAAATGGAGCATGACTAAACTATATGATTTTGTAGGGATGAACTTTCTTTGGCCATGTTATTTTGAGAAGACATAATTGCTTAGTTAGTATGCTTGAAGTATTATTATTTTTATGTCAATATGAACTTTTATCTTGAATCTTTTGGATCTGAATATTCACACCACAATTAAGAAGAATTACATTGAAATTATGCCAAGTAGCACTCCGCATCAAAAATTCTGTTTTTTATCATTTACCTACTTGAGGACGAGCAGGAATTAAGCTTGGGGATGGTTGATATGTCTCCAACGTATCTATAATTTTTGATTGCTCCATGCTATATTATTTACTGTTTTGGACATTATTGGGCTTTATTATCCACTTTTATATTATTTTTGGGACTAACCTATTAACCGGAGGCCCGGCCCAAAATTGCTGTTTTTTTGCCTATTTTAGGGTTTCGAAGAAAAGGAATATCAAACGGAGTCCAAACGGAATGAAACCTTCGGGAACGTGATTTTCTCGCCGAACATGATCCAGGAGACTTGGACCCTACATCAAGAAACAAAGGAGGAGGCCACGAGGTAGGGGGCGCGCCTACCCCCCCCCCCAGGCGACTCCTTTGGTGTCGCTTGAAATCGAGCACACATACAAACACTAAGCATGATATCTGGCCTAGATGCACATAAATAAAGCAAAGACCCAATCATGGAGCGGTATACCTTTTGATCGAACTCTTTACCATTGTCGTCGGGACCCAGATGATGCTTGGCTGGCATTGGTGTTGTGAAGCCTTTGCAGTCTTGCATACCGAACTTCTTCAGGCACTCTTTAAGATATTTCTCTTGAGATATGAAGATGCCGTTGCGTTGTTGCCGTATTTGAAGACCGAGAAAGAACTTCAGCTCACCCATCATGGACATCTGATATTGCTCTTGCATCATATATCCAAACTCTTCACTATACTTCTGATTGGTGCAGCCCAAGATAATGTCATCCACATATATTTGGCATACAAACAGTTCACCATCATATGTCTTCGTGAAAAGAGTGGGATCCAGGGAACCAGGTATGAAGCCTTTGCTCTTCAGAAAGTACTTGAGTGTATCATACCAGGCCCTGGGGGCTTGTTTGAGGCCATACAGTGCCTTGTTGAGCTTGTATACCATATCAGGATGTTTTGGATTTTCAAAGCCAGGTGGTTGTGCAACATACACTTCTTCTTCAATCTTGCCATTAAGAAAGGCACTTTTCACATCCATTTGATATAGAAGTATGTTATGATGATTTGCATAGGCCAGCAGTATGCGTATGGCTTCAAGCCTAGCCACAGGAGCAAATGTTTCATCGAAGTCAATGCCCTCCACTTGAGTATATCCTTGAGCAACTAGACGAGCTTTGTTTCTGACAACTTGACCATGCTCATCTTGCTTGTTGCGGTATATCCATTTGGTGCCTATTATATTGTGCTTCCGTGGATCAGGACACTTAACCAGTTCCCATACATTATTTAGCTCAAACTGTTGAAGCTCTTCTTGCATAGCTTGAATCCATTCAGGTTCCATGAAGGCTTCTTCAACTTTCTTGGGTTCTGATGTTGAGACGAATGCGAAATGCCCACAGAAGTTTGTTAGCTGAGTTTCCCTTGAACGAGTGAGTGGACCAGGTGCATTCATGCTGTCCAGTATTTTGTCAATTTGTACTTCATTTGCAACACGAGGGTGTGTGGGGCGAAGACTTTGCTCTTGCTGATCTATGTGGTCATTTGAAGGTATATCTTCAGGCTGAGCATTGTCTTCATGTGGATCAGGTGCTGAGATGATAAGTTCTTCTTCATGTTGAGCTTCAGAAGGTACAATTTCTCTAGTTCCCATAAGCTTGATTGATTCATTTGCTGGAACTTCATCTAGCACATTTGGCAATTGCTCTCTTTGTGATCCATTGGTTTCATCAAACCGCACATCCACTGTTTCAACCACTTTGTAGTGGAAGAGATTGAAGACTCTGTAGGAGTGCGAATCCTTTCCATATCCAAGCATGAAGCCTTCATGTGCTTTTGGTGCAAACTTTGAGGTGTGGTGTGGGTCCTTGATCCAGCATTTTGCACCAAATACTCTGAAATAACTGACATTTGGCTTCTTGCCAGTTAGGAGTTCAGAGGATGTCTTGTTCAGAAGCTTGTGAAGATAAACACGATTGATTGTATGGCATGCTGTATCAATGGCTTCAGTCCAGAATTTTCTTGGAGTCTTGTATTCATCTAGCATTGTTCTGGCCATCTCAATGAGTGTTCTGTTCTTGCGTTCGACGACGCCATTCTGCTGTGGCGTGTATGGAGCTGAGATTTCATGTGTGATGCCCAAGGTGTCCAGATATGTATCAAGGCCAGTGTTCTTGAATTCAGTGCCATTGTCACTTCTGATGTGCTTTATCTTGGCGCCAAAATTGTTCATAGCTCGATTTGCGAAGCGTCTGAAGACATCCTGCACTTTAGTCTTGTAAAGGATTATGTGCAACCAAGTATATCTAGAATAATCATCAACAATTACGAAGCCATAGAGGCATGCAGAAGTAGTAAAAGTTGAGTAGTGAGTGGGACCGAAAAGATCCATGTGAAGCAGTTCGAAGGGTTGTGTAGTAGTCATGATTGTCTTCGAAGGATGTTTTGCCCTTGTCATCTTCCCTGCTTCACAGGCACCGCATAAGTGATCTTTCTTAAACTTGACGCCCTCGATGCCTATGACGTGCTTTTTCTTCGCAAGGGTGTGGAGGTTCCTCATGCCAGCATGCCCAAGCCTTCGATGCCAAAGCCAGCATTCTGAAGCTTTTGCAAGAAGACATACTGCAAGTTGTGGTCCTGCTGAGAAATCTACCACATACAAATCACCTTTCCTATACCCTTCAAACACTAGAGATTTGTCAGATTCCATTAGCACCAGGCAGCGATATTTGCCAAACATTACTATCATATTCAAATCGCAAAGCATTGAGACAGACATTAAGTTGAAGCCAAGGGATTCAACAAGCATGACTTTATCCATGTGTTGATCCTTTGAGGTTGCAACTCTACCTAGACCCAATACCTTACTTTTACCAGTGTCAGCGAATGTAATGTGGCTCTTGTCGGATGGACGTAAAGTTGAGTCCATAAGAAGGCTTCTTCTGCTAGTCATGTGATTTGTACACCCACTGTCAATAATCCATTCTGAAG
Organism: Triticum urartu; assembly: GCF_003073215.2. NCBI lineage: Eukaryota > Viridiplantae > Streptophyta > Magnoliopsida > Poales > Poaceae > Triticum > Triticum urartu. The sequence goes on along the minus strand of NC_053024.1, from coordinate 380,532,071 downwards.
ACTTTGAAGTCGCTGGTATCGTACCCTACAGTGCAGTTAGGGGGATAGGCTTCACGAAGAGTGTTGTGAAGCATAAACATTTGACGAACCAGTGGGTTATGAAAACTTAGATCCAGATTAGGACTAATGGGGAGAGTAGCATGCGATTCAGGAACGAAGTACATAATGATGCCATTTGGGCAGTTTATCTTGCGCCCCACAAGATTTTTATGGTCCCCAGCAATAGCATCAGAAGATTTTATTTTTGTGCTGGAGACCTTTCCCTGCAAAAGAGAGTTAAGCTTTCTTAACCACCCACATCTTCAAGGGTGGCTTAGAAGCTATGAGTCTAAGTGCAGCATCTGAGAATTTTGGCTTTGAAGCCTTAGCAAACAGTCTAGCAGGGGGACAATAATACTCATAGGAATAAGCAGAATAATTTTTGGTCATGTGAACATGACGGTTCGATGAACCGCTCTCATATTCATATGCCTGAGTATGGTTTCCCTGCAAAACATTTGCGTTAGTGTGACTCAGGTGAGTCCTCTGTCTGTATGAAGCCTTTGGACCGAGGTTTGTCTTCTTCAAGTGAGGTGTCATGAAGACATTCACAGGAAGATTTTCCAGACATGTTTTCGGAACCCAGATCTTCTTCATAGGCGGTCCATTCCTGCAGTTAGTACCAATGTACCTGGCAAACACTTCACCATTCTGATTTTTAAACAGTTTATAGTTTGCATCAAAGGATTCATCAATGATAATTGGGTTAGCACAAGTGAAGCCAGACAGATTGGATGGATCTACTGAGGATTCCTTTGCAGCAACCCATATGGTTTTGGGGTACTGCTCAGGTTTCCAGTAAGAGCCATCTGCATTAATTCTCCTCTCGAACCCAACACCCTCTTTCCTAGGGTTTCAGTTCAGAATCTGCTTCTTAAGGACATCACATAATGTTTGATGCCCTTTCAGACTTTTGTACATCCCTGTTTCAAGCAATGTCTTCAACCTAGCATTCTCATCAGCAATAGCAGTGGTATCCTCAGCAGAGGGGTTAGTTGCCACATCAACAGTTGAAGATATTGGAACAGTAGTAGCAGTGGAACACTCAGCAACAGAATTAGCATTATTACGCTCAATGCATTTAAGACATGGTGGTTCAAATCCTTCCTGAGCGGGACTGATCTGTTCGGCGCGAAGTGACTTGTTTTCCTTTTGAAGATCTTCATGAGCCACCCTCAATTTCTCAAGTTCTTGCTTCCTTTGAAGATAATCATAGGAAAGCTTTTCATGAGTTGTTGAGAGAGTATCATGACGATCTTAAAGTTCCTGATACTTAACGTGAAGGTTTTTTATGTCTTCAATTAAGGATTCAGATCGAGTCATTTCAGCACCCAACAGATCATCGCTTCTGTCTAACAACTTTTGAATATGTTCCATAGCTTTCTGTTGTTCAGTTGCAATTTTAGCAAGTGTTTTGTAGCTAGGTTTTGAATCACATTCAGAGTCATCGTCACTAGATGTTTCATAGCGAGTTGTGCGTGTGTTTACCTTGGCACCGCGTGCCATGAAGCAGTAGGTAGGAGTTTAGTCGTTCTTGTCATTTGCGTCGGTGTCGGTGAAGCAGTCATTGTCTTCAGTATTGAAGATGGACTTGGCGACGTATGCTGTAGCCAGACTCGCAATGCCAGAATCAGACTCCTCCTCAGACTCCACCTCTGCCTCCTCAGATGCGGACTCCTCCTCTGAATCCATCTCCTTTCCAACAAACGCACGTGCCTTGCCAGATGAGCTCTTCTTGTGTGATGAAGACCTTGATGAAGTTTTGGAAGAAGACTTTGAGTATTTCTTCTTCTTCTTGTCGTCAGAATCATATTCCTTGCTCTTCTTCTTCCTTCTGTTCTCATTGTCCCACTGTGGACACTCAAAGGTGAAGTGTCCAGTTTTCTTGCACTTGTGACATGTTTTCTTCTTGTAGTCATGAGCAGAAGCTTCATCATTCCTTGAGCTTGATCGTGAAGATTTCCTGAAGCCTTTCTTCTTAGTGAATTTTTGGAACTTCTTCACTAGCATTGCAAGTTCTCTTCCAATGTCTTCAGGATCATCAGAACTGCAGTCAGATTCTTCTTCAGATGAGGAGACAGCTTTTGCCTTTGGACCGTAGATATCTCTTTTCTCAGAAAGCTGAAACTCATGTGTGTTGAGCCTCTCAAGTATGTCAGACGGATCGAGTGTCTTGAAATCAGGACGTTCTTGAATCATCAGGGCCAGAATGTCAAATGAACTATCAAGTGATCTCAGCAGCGTCTTGACGATTTCATGTTTGGTGATCTCAGTAGCGCCGAGGGCTTGAAGCTCATTTGTGATGTCAGTGAGCCGATCAAAGGTGTGTTGGACATTCTCATTGTCATTTCGTTTGAAGCGGTTGAAGAGATTGCGAAGGACACTGATTCTTTGATCTCTCTGGGTTGATATGCCTTCATTAACTTTGGAGAGCCCATCCCAGACCAGTTTGGGTGTCTTCAAGGCACTCACACGGCCATACTGTCCTTTGGTCAGATGACCACAGATGATATTCTTGGCAGTAGAGTCCAGTTGAACGAACTTCTTGACATCAGCAGCAGTGACACCTTCTCCAGCCTTGGGAACGCCGTTTTCGACGACATACCATAGGTCGACGTCAATGGCTTCAAGATGCATGCACATCTTATTCTTCCAGTAGGGATATTCAGTTCCATCGAAGACTGGGCAAGCAGCGGAGACTTTGATTATCCCTGCAGTCGACATAACTAAAACTCCAGGTGGTTAAACCGAATCACACAGAACAAGGGAGCACCTTGCTCTGATACCAATTGAAAGTGCGTTATATCGACTAGAGGGGGGGTGAATAGGCGATTTTTATGAAAGTCTTCAGAACGTGAGAGTTATGAAGACAAACAGTGAAGATTATGCCTATTACTATGCAGCGGAAGTTAGATTACACTAGGCCAGCCATGGTCATGTATTCAATAGAGTGAAAGCGCAATGACAAACAGCTTCAGTGTAATAAGGATCAGGTAGGAAGAAGTTATGAAGCCGAACAGATCATACATTCATGTTGTGAAGACAAAAGATAAAGCAAGCATGCAATGGCTTCACAATGAATAACTGTAAGTGAAGGGAAGTGAAGATGAAACCAGTGACACATTGAAGACAATGATTTGTTGGACCAGTTCCAGTTGCTGTGACAACTGTACGTCTGGTTGGAGCGGCTAGGTATTTAAACCAAAGGACACACAGTCCCGGACACCCAGTCAAGGACACTTAGTCCAAGACACCCAGTCCTCACCATTTTCTCCTTGAGCTAAGGTCACACAGACCTCGCTCAATCACTCAGGTAAGTCTTCAAGGTAGACACCCAAACCTTCACAGACTCCGTTCACTGGCAATCCACAATTTCTCTTGGATGCTCAGAACGCGACGCCTAACCGTCTGGAGGATGCACAGTCCTCAAGTGTAATAAGTCTTCAAATCACACAGACACGAAGACTTAAGTGATGCCCAATTTACTCTGGCTCTGGGTGGTTAGGGCTTTTCTCCTCACTAGGAATTTTTCTTTCAAAGGCTTCGAGGTGGGTTGCTCTCAAACGACAAAAGCCGTGCACTGAAATCTGAGCAGCCAACCGTTTAAGGTTGTGGGGGTGGACTATTTATAGCCACTTGGCAACCCGACCTGATCTGTCCGAAATGACCCTGGGTCACTAAGGAACTGACACGTGTACCAATGGTCGGATTTCGAACTCACACGGCAACTTTACTTGGGCTACAAGTAAAGCTGACTTGTCTGACTCTGGACAAGATTTTCTCTCATAGTCTTCGCTCGAAGACATAGGATTTGAATTAGGCATCACTACAGTCATTCTGACTGGTTCTTTTGGACCCCACTTAACAGTACGGTGATTCCTATGACACTACATAAATGAAATAAAACTACGAAGGATCTAAGTCTTCGAGTTCCATAAGCTTCATAGGGAGTCTTCTCATGTCATTGTCTTCAATATGAATATCTTCATAAACCACCATTGTCTTCAATGTCTTCGTACATTTTTAGGGGTCATCTCTGGTAATAAAACCGAATCAATGAGGGACTTCTACCTGTGTTTTCCTGCAATTATCACAAACACGTTAGGCCCTCAACTAGGTTTGTCGTCAATACTCCAAAACCAACTAGGGGTGGCACTAGATGCACTTACAACATCACATAAGGAAAAGTATAAGTAGTAAAATTTATTAGACATTGACAAACATAACATTGTTCAATGATGCAATTCATGAAAGAATTAATAAGGGAAGAGAAGATTCACATGCAAGTACACTATATTGGGCATCTTTTATAATTGTGAGCCCCCATCAAAATATTATATGCCAAAATTGTTGACATTGGACAAGGAAGACAGCGTAATGATTTATGTTTGTTCATGTTCACATAGAAGTTATATTGTCGTAGATCCTTTAACATGTGGTGCTTGCCCCCCATCTTTACTAGCCAAAAATTCCGCACTAAGTAGAGATACTACTTGTGCATCCAAAACCCTTAACCCAAATCTTGTTTTGAGAGTCCACCATACCTACCTATGGATTGAGTAAGATCCTTCAAGTAAGTTGTCATCGGTGTAATAAGGCAATAAAAATTGCTTCTAAATATGTTAGATCATTTAGTGTAAGAGAAAATTGAGCATTGTACGAACTTGTGATGGCAAAATAATAAAGGCGACAGACTGCATAATAAAGGTTGCTATCATAAGGGGCAATATAACGTGACGTTCTTCTGCACTAAGAGATTGAGCATACAACCAAAAAGCGCATGGCAACCTCTACTTCCCTCTACGAAGGGCCTATCTTTTACTTTTATGTATTTAATTTTGTGCAAGAGTCAAATTATATCTCTCAATTCCTTTTTTATTTTCTCTTTTGGCGAGCACCATGTGGTGAAGAAAGATCTAGGCACATATATCCAGTTGGATATGGGTGGACATGAGTTATTATTGTTGACATCACCCTTGAGGTGAGTACGTTGAGAGGCGAAGCTATAAGACCCTATCTTTCTATGTGTCCGGTTGAAACTTTTTGCTCATATGTATGCGGTGAGTGTTAGCAATTATAGCATAGTATATGATGGTTGAGTATGTGGACTTGCCAAAAGGCTCTGATACGTGACCCTTCCTGAAAAGATGATAAATTGTAGTTGCAAAGTTGACTGAGAACATAGTTTGTTGGTTTTCAATAGAGTTTATGCTTTATACTTCGATGTTGTGATGAATTGTTACTTGTTCATGAGAAGTTTATGGTAAAAGTTATGTGATAAAAGTTCTATAATAAAGTTTGTTGCTGCTATAATAATATACATGATGCTTCTATGTCCGTATTTTTTTTTTATCGACACCTCTCTCTCCTAGCATGTGGACATGTTTTTTGATTTTGGTTTTCGCTTGAGGACAAGCGAGGTCTAAGCTTGAGGGAGTTGATACATCCATTTTGCATCATGTTTTCCTACTGTTATTTATGATTTTTTTATGCATAATAATGCTTTATGAAGTAATTCTAATGCCTTTTCCCCTCATAATTTGCAAGGTTCACACAAAAGAGGGAGAATACCAGTAGCTAGAATTCTGGACCTGAAAAAGTTATGTCAGGCCACCTATTCTACACAACTCCAAATGAGCTAAAACTTCACACAGATTTTTTATGGAATATTTAAGAATTATTGGAGCAAATAACTACCATAGGGGGACCACCAGGTGGGCACAACCCACCCAGGCGTGCCAGGGTCCCCAGGCGCGCCCTGGTGGGTTGTGCCCTCCTTGGCCCACCTCCGGTGCCCTCTTCTGGTATATAAGTCATTGTGACCTAGAAAAAAAGGAGAGGACTTTATGGACGAAGCGTCGCCGTCTCGATGCGGAACTTGGGCAGGAGCACTTTTGCCCTCTGGCGGAGCGATTCCGTCGGGGAACTTCCCTCCCGGAGGGGGAAATCATCGTCATCATCATCACCAACAACTCTCCCATATTGGGGAGGCCAATATACATCAACATCTTCAACATCACCATATCCTCTCAAACCCTAGTTCATCTCTTGTGTTCAATCTTTGTACCGGAACCTTAGATTGGTACTTGTTGGTGACTAGTAGTGTTGATTACATCTTGTAGTTGATTACTATATGTTTTATTTGGTGGATGATTATATGTTCAGATCCATTATGCTATTAAATTATAACAGCCTGGTTTTTGGCCCTTTTCTTTTTCTTTTTGATTTATTTAGTTTTTGCTATGTTTTTCTTTTTGGAGTGGTTCTGTGGCCTTGCCACCTGGGAAATCATCCTCATTCCCCTCCCAAGTGGCTCATAATTCTCAAAACGTTGCCAATATCATGTCACTTCACTGCTTGACCAAACCCTAATTTCTTTTTCTCGGGAATATTCCTTTTTCTATTAAAGGAATAACCCTGTCTGCCCTAGGTTGTGAAGCAACCTATATTTATGTCCACCAAAAAATTCCCAAATAATTCTCAAAATTCCTTTGGGTCATATGTTGCTCAAATATGCCCAAACTTTCTTTTCCTAGCTCAAGAATAATTCACCAATAATTATTCTTCATTTCTTTCCAGAGGGGCACTTTGTGAAGGAAGTGCCCCCTATCCTTTCCTGATTGCTCCCAAGTCTTTTGGGCATTCTTTTATGTCCAAATAATTGCCCCATGCAAAAATTCAACTTTATTTGCCTAGCAATCTTCCTCAGAAATTTTTCAAACTTTTTGTCAGACAGAAGGCATTGTGAAGGAAGTACTAGCTAGGTTTATCCAAATGAGTTGAAATTTTGTACACTCCTTCATGTTATCATATTAGCACACTCATCCAAATTTCAGCCCCATCCCTTGATCTTTGTGAGCACAGGATCAAATCTTTGATTCTATCAATATTTTCAGGTTGTGAAGCGAGTATATTTTATATTGCTTCATTTTGCCTAAAAATTTACCAGAGCATTCTACTACCCATAAAACATCTCTCCGCCAATTTTGGGATCAATTCTTGAAGCCAATATGTCTCTAAAATGTTTGCAAGTTCCTGGACAGAGGGAATAGCTGTGAAGGAAGTACCATTTTGGTAAATCCAATTGGTATGAAATTTTTACAGCACCTTTATCTAGCCAAATCAATAAGCCTTGCCAAATTTCATCTCAAGTGGTTACTCTATGTGAGTGAACCATCATGATTTTGATTCTGGCCCCATAATGTGAGTTACAAAGCAACTATATTAGTGTGTGCTCCATTATGCCCTAAAACCGCCAGGATCATAGTCCTTCCTTAGTTAATCATCATAGACAACTCCATTTGACCCAATCAAATCCCTGTAAATCACCCGTGCATGTTCAAGTTTACTGCAGTAAACTTCAGAGGAGGATTACCTTTTAACCAGAGCACGTTTCACTGATATACCACCTCAGTTGTAACCTCCCCTGGATGGACTATGAACTAGACAACAAGTTCCAGCCCATCGCCCCCGTTACATGCCAGTGCACGCGGTGACCGCGTTAATGGCATCACTGTGTGCGCGCTCTGTGCGCAGTGGCCGCGTCCAGGGCGTCGTTTCTTCTTCGTCCGCTCCCCTCTCGTCGTCTTCGCGCACGTGAGCGTGTACCTTCGCTTCAACTCATCGTCGTCGTTCCCCTGGACCCCTCTCCCCCTCCGTCCGCTTCCTCACCGACGCTCGCCGCCGAACGCCCATGAGAGCACAGTGCGCCGACCGTCATCTTCCTCCCCGTCCCTTCCTCCCTGTGCTCCCTTGGCCGCCTCTTCCCCGTGAGCTCTCCCTCATGTTCCCTCTCATCGCCTAACCCCGAGCTCATGTGCGTGCACCCGTGTCCATGGCGACGATAGCGCGTCCGCGGCAACGACAGCACGACACACCCCTCTCCTCGCCTATTTAAGGCCACCATGAGACCCCCCCCCCCCCCCCCCCCCACCCCCCCCCCCCCCCCCCCCGACCTCACCAATCTCCTCCCCTCACTACCAGGACCCCGCCCCACTTCTTCCCCGAGCCGGAGAACCTGTCCTCTCCGTCCATTGCCGCCACGGCCACCGGACTCCTCCGGCTAAATCCACTCGAGCCTAAGCCCCTCCCCTTCTTCTGCCACCACCAGATCTCCACCCGAACTCCGGCAGACCTCCCCCACCCCTCGCCGGACCGCCGGAGGCCCGTAGCCCTTTGCCCAAGTATGGCCGTAGCCACCGTTCGCTGCGGTGGCTGCTCCGCTCAACTCTGAGCTCCTCGGCGGCTGCGTCACCCAGGGACGGGATCGTCTCATCCTCCTGAACACACCGGTAGGCCGGGTATGGCCAGTGGTGGCCCATGGCGCCGGCAATCCTCATCGGGAGCCGCCCCTCCCCTCTGCCTGGCGCAGGCGAGAGGCGGGAGATGACGCCGCCCCTGCCAGCTGGCCAGGCGAGCCCCACCACCTCGATTGACCCCACATGCCAGCCACCCCGCGCATTGACATTGATCCGGTGACATGGATAAGTGAAAGCGCATTACCGCGGGTACGTTTTCAGGTTCTGAAGGCGCGTTTCGGTGCGGTTTAGGCCAGAAATGCGCTTTCATATTTTGGAAAGCATATTCGGCGAAAAGCGTTTTCTCTTTTTCCAGTCGAGGACTTATTTGTGGATTAACATTTGCGGAAAGGTCCCTGGAAGAAAAACAACTATATCTTTTTGCTCCTAAGTCCAAATCAGGTGAATCCAAAGCCCACTTCTTCATTTCGTCAAGCCCGTTCCGATGGAATCATTTTCACCATGTTTTGACATTCTAAAAATGACCATTTTGCCCTTGCACTAAATCAGCCCGCTCTGAGAGAGAACGTTTTCCGGCGATTCTTTCCGCGAGCTTCTCGCACTTCTTCCCGGTGATTTCTTCCACCCCAGGCAAGCCACACCATGTATTTGCATGATTGCAATGTAGTGACATGGTTTATTTATTTAAACTTGTTTAAAATATTCCATTACCTTTGTATGATTTGTTCATGGCATTTCTCGGAGTATTGTTTTGACATTGATGTTGCCATGATATTGCCTGGAGTTCTAGGACTTATATTTTGATGATTATGTGGATGACATGTTGCCTTTGGATTCTTAGTGGTTATTATGATTATGTTCATGATGGTATTATGCTTCGGAGTATTACTTTGGGTGTCATGTTGCCTTTGGATTATTAGTGGCTCTTATGAATATTTTTCATGATGATATCTGGTATTATTTTGGAGTATTAATTTGGATATCATGTTGCCTTTGGATTATTAGTGGCTAGTGTTATTTTCATCATGATGCTAGAGGATATTATGTTTTTGAGTATGATGTTGGAGATGATGCTTGCATGTGGATCATAGTTGGATAGTTAGTTCTTGATATTTGAGTAGTAGTCTTATCGTTCTTGGATTCATCGTGATAGTAGTGTAATGCTGTCCTTGGAGTATTTTTGGTAAGACAATATTAAGCTTTGGATTATTTATTGGATATTGCTATGACTTGGCATATAGGTTGATAGATGATATCAGAATATCAGTTAATATAATTATATTTTGGGAATAAATTCCGTCATTAAGTTGGTGAGGTGCCACCGAATCGGGCTTTTCCAGTGCAACCACATTTGCCTTTGTGGGAAGGCCCTAATGCGGTCTATTGTCGGGCCTCTCGCCGCTGCCTCCAATGAGGGAAGGTTATGCATGGGCACTACCCTGATCAGGTAGGACGGCATAAGCCTTGTGTGCCTATAGTTGGTATTGAGATCTCTTGTCCCGTTTGGGACCGTTTTTGTTTTGCCACGACGGTGGCTGTTGGTGCCTTTGGTAAGCACGGGGCCACCCAGGACTGGACCCAAAAAGGGGTGTTGGTCGGAGTGGCCGGGTGAGTGTCATGGCAGTAGATCGGTTTTGTCGGAATGCCGTTGGTCCACCCGAATGGGAGTGCGAGGCCATGGATTCCGTGGTGTGGGTAAAGTGCGCTACCTCTGCAGAGTGTGTGTGTTTAAATCTATCGATAGTCGTGTCCTTGGTCATGGGCATGGGTTTGTACTAGGTAACACCGTTCGATCAACACGCACATGACGGAATGACGTATAGGTGATTTATATGTTGATATTTTGAGTAGTACAGATTGGCAGGATGTTGATGATGATGTTGGAGACCAAGTGTTGGTTATGGTAGTGATCGCCGGAAAGATCACCGTTTGAGGCCAAAGGTTGGTCATGGTAGTGATTGCCGGAAAGATCACCGTTTGAGACCAAGTTGTAACACCCACGATGTGGCTATATCTCCCACGTGTTGGAGCACGACTTAGAGGCATAACCGCATAGTAGGCATGTCGCAAGAGGGGTAATCTTTACACATCCCATGTACTGAATAAGAAAGGGATAAAGAGTTGGCTTACAATCGCCACTTCACACAAAACATAAATATAGCATTACAACATCCAGATACATACAACAACATCTTCTATGTCAAATGAGCTTGAAAAGCATCTTTAGGAGAAGGGTCGAACAGATTTGTTGGAAAACCAACAATGAAAAGAGTAAGCTTGATGTGGGCTTATGGAAAACATCTCAAAACTGAGGTGAAATTCTGCCACTAACGGAAACAATAGATTGGATTGATATCAACAAGAAGACAAGAAACTAATGAAGAAATTCTGCCACTAACGGAAACAATAGAACGGAGGATAAATGAAGAACTAGGGTCGTTTATAAGCACCATAAATAGCAAAATCCTTAGGGAAAGCTTTAAGTGAAATATAACCCAAGATAACTCCAATGAAGAAATTGGTGGATTTAAATATCTCATTCTTAACAACTTGCGAATCATGAAACACGAAGGAAAATTGTCAAGAATGACATAACACCATCTCAAAAGATGAGATATGAAAGAATTGCGCTTCGGAATGTAAGAAGAAGAATACTTGAGCTCCTCTGAAAAGAATCTTGATGAACACTTCGAGAAGGAATTAAATCCTTTATGAACCATCATGTAGAGCCTCCCTAAAGAACTCCGGTAAGAAAAGATGAACAACTGAAATCAAGAATTTGATGAGCCTCCGGAATAAGGAATTAATCGCTTGGACGAAACAAGAATAAGAATTATGTTGTGCTTATCCTTCATCAATTAAATTGATGACAAACAATGGATTTGGCATACTACTTATTCTCGTTGAAAGGAATAAGATAGATATAGCGCAAACTTGGGAAGGTCTTCAATGAACCACCGATAGGATTTGGAAACAACGAATAGATTGATACGATAACGAAGGAAGAGAAATCTTGAACGAACCACCGTAAGAATTGAAAATGAATGAATAAAAAATGAACAACCACCGAGAGGAATTAGAGAACGAATGAAGATACTTGAGGGAAATTTAGATGCAAGATAACAAAGATATCATGAACTGATTAGAGAACACTTGAATGATGCACCAGTAAGATTTAGAGAATGAGAGCTGAAAGCTGAGAATGAATAAACCCGAAATGATGGCCTTTGAAGAATCAAACTGAAAAGACTCCTGAATTGCTCTGGATAGGTGAAAAGAATTCTCACAATCAAAAACAATTATGAGAGGATGGCAACAAGCTAGAACCATGAATCTTCGAGAGAATGGAGCAAGATTTAGAGGAAACACTTCTTCTTTGGTCTTCCAATGATGGGAATGGCGATGAGAAACACCACCAAGAATTGTTGAGGCACTCCGGAATAATGGAGAATATAAAGGTTGAATCAACAATGAAAAGAATTTGAAAGATCTTAGAGAAAGACATATGACTGATGATAATTCATTCTTACGTCAAACTTTAGAAGATTTGAGAATAGCTCTGAGAAAATAGAAGAGTCAGGTAAGATCCTGGGAAAAGACCTGTGGGTTAGGGCCCACTCAAAAGATACACCGTCGAACGATTTAAAAGAGGGAATGCACCGGTTGAATTAAAAGGCTTGAATGAGATAACATCCTCGAAAGATCTTGAATGAATGCAGAGTGGAAACACGAATCTTCGAGATATCTTGAGCACTCCAGAACAATTGAATAGCGAGAAATGAATGAATATGAGGTGCACTGGCATGAGAAGGTATTTGAAACGAGGAAAAGGATATGACCAACAAAGCTTGAATTGGATCCACCGGAGAAGAAAATGAGTGAAGAGTGAGGAACTTGAAGCTCCGTTAGAATCTTCATGAGAATCACCGGATACGAACATTGACGGAAAAGAATGGAAATACTTCACATCAATAAGATGGATACTTGATTAAGAAGTCTTAGTCCTCGAAGAAAAAGGGTGGGAGGGTGGGAAAAACAAAGGCAATTTGGGACAGATGAAACAAACATCATTGAGAAACTTAGAATTGATCTTGCGGATGGTGAAATGATCGGATCCACTTGAAGAGAAACACACTGGTTGAAAAGGATTGACATGACAATCTTGATTATCATGAAGGATTAGTATTCACATAGAAACATGAGAACACCGCTTAGGAAAGGTATGGAATCAACACTTGACTTCGAAGCAACTCGAATACCACAACTCAAAACAAAACAAAGGTTTGGCTTGCAGAATAAGCCGGAAACAAACATATGATAGAGATTTCGTCCGAAGTTTTCGTGGTGGGGCCCACACAGGCTCGATCGTACGGCACCATCATGTACAAGGCAGTGCACATGACATACGAAGCGTCCCCGAGTCAGCATAGCCAAGGACTCTTTAAGACACAACGAGACCACTCTAAAACCAACCGTGGATAGGCGGACCACTAGATGTCGAACTCCAATCTCATATCATGCATCTGTCGGAAAGATATCCTAGGAGCTACTTGAATTCCCACTTATAAACTCCCGAAACTTTCCAGTTATGCAATCAGGTGTTGGGGATACAGGGGAAGCATAATATCTCACCCAAAACTAGCAAATCCTACATCCAGCTGTATCCATCCTTCAACACATAACCAAGAAACCTTTGGAAATCATTTACCTCAACCTTCAAAAAGCATCCGTTATACGAGTTATGGCAATACTCCCAAACTCCCGCCCTAGTAGTGGGTGGCGTCGAGGTTATCTCACCAACAACTGCATAAAAGAGATTTTCGATGTCGGTGAAACTCAGGTATTCCAGAATGGCAACGATAAAATTGTGACGACAACACCTTGGAGCTCAACTCCCCGGGACACTACCACAACACCTAAATGTCAGGAGGCACCAAGAACAATGTTCTCGTCACAAAACCATCGTAACGATTCCAAGATACCCGCGTGATCCTAAATTTTTTTAGTGAAATTTGAGGAGAGAAGAGTCAAAACTCTACGTCAGGAGGCCTCACCAGAGCGATGAAGGGACTGAGGAGTAAAAAGAATCATACTCTCCGATATATATATAATCCTATAAGACTCAAAACATTTTTCTAGACTCAACAACGCCAGCGATTCGATCAAGCAGGGGGCTCCTAAGTCGCGGAAGGCTCTGATTACCAAATTGTAACACCCACGATGCGGCTATATCTCCCACGTGTCGGAGCACGACTTAGAGGCATAACCGCATAGTAGGCATGTCGCAAGAGGGGTAATCTTTACACATCCCATGTACTGAATAAGAAAGGGATAAAGAGTTGGCTTACAATCGCCACTTCACACAAAACATAAATATAGCATTACAACATCCAGATACATACAAGGTCCGACTACGGAACCAAATAAAGAAAGACAGCCCCTAATGCGATAGATCCCCGATCGCCCCAACTGGGCTCCACTACTGATCAACTAGAAACTAAACAACACAACGAACACGATCTTCATCGAGCTCCTCCTTGAGCTCGGCTGCGCCATCTGCACTGGTATCAATGGCACCTGCAACTGGTTTTTGGAAGAATCTGTGAGACACGAGGACTCGGCAATATCACACCCTCGCGATCAAGACTATTTAAGCTTATGGGTAGGAAAGGGGTAATGAGGTGGAGCTGCAGCAAGCACTAGCATATAAGGTGGCTAACTTACACAAGATAGAGCGAGAAGAGAAGCAAAGCACGGTCGTGAACTAGAAGTGATCAAGAAGTGATCCTGAAACTACTTACATCCAAGCATAACACAAGAACCGTGTTCACTTCCCGGACTTCGCCGGAAAGAGACCATCACGCTACACATGCGGTTGATGCATTTTATTTAAGTTAAGTGTCAGGTTCTCTACAACCGGATATTAACAAATTCACATCTGCCCATAACCGCGTGCACGGCTTTCGAAAGTTCATAACCCTGCAGGGGTGTCCCAACTTAGCCCATCACAAGCTCTCACGGTCAACGAAGGATATTCCTTCTCCCAGGAAGACCCGATCAGACTCAGAATCCCGGTTACAAGACATCTCGACAATGGTAAAACAAGACCAGCAAGACCACCCGTTGTGCCGACAAATCCCGATAGGAGCTGCACATATCTCGTTCTTAGGGCACACCGGATAAGCTAAGCATACATGAGCCAACGTAACCCAAGTTGCCAAGGGATGGCCCTGCACGGTGCTCTAGTTCGGACCAACACTTAGATGAGCAGTGGCCCGGGGGTTTAAACAAAGATGACCCTTGAGTCTGCAGAACCCAAGGGGAAAAGGCTTAGGTGGCGAATGGTAAAACCAAGGTTGGGCCTTGCTGGAGGAGTTTTATTCAAGACAAACTGTCAAGGGGTTCCCATTATAACCCAACCGCGTAAGGAACGCAAAATCAAGGAACATAACACCGGTATGACGGAAACTAGGGCGGCAAGAGTGGAACAAAACACCAGGCATAAGGTCGAGCCTTCCACCCTTTACCAAGTATATAGATGTATTAATTTAAAATAAGAGATATTGTGATATCCCAACAATAACCATGTTCCAACAAGGAACAAACTCCATCTTCACCTGCAACTAACAACGCTATAAGAGGGGCTGAGCAAAGCGGTAACATAGCCAAACAACGGTTTGCTAGGAAAGGTGGGTTGGAGGCTTGACATGGCAATATGGGAGGCATAATATAGCAAGTGGTAGGTATCGCAGCATAGCAAAAGAGCGAGCAACTAGCAAGCAAAGATAGAAGTGATTTCGAGGGTATGGTCATCTTTCCTGAGATCCCGCAAGGAAGAAGAACGAGTCCATGAATAAGACAAACGGGCGTAGTCGAACGGGTCCTCACAAATGCGACGTTATCGGAACTAACCCGAAGAAACAACACCGGAAAGAAGAAAACAACATGGTAAAACAACCATCACATAAACATGGCATGATGCGCAACCAAGTATGATGCATGTCCGGTTTAATGAAGCATGGCATGGCAAGGTGCACAAATAACACTACAAATTAAGTGGAGCTCAATATGCAACGGAGTTGCATATTGAAGAAAACACCACATGACTTATTTAGTTCTCTCTCGTTTAGGTACTCAACAATATTAAATTTTGGTTAGCATAGCAAGAGGTGAAGCATAACAAAACTATACTATCTAGACAATTTAAATGGGGCCGGATATAACAAACAACAAATCCGGTAAATCCCCATATGCATTTAGCAAATGAAGCAAACATAAATTTAAAACTTCTTGATGTTGTTATCATGATGTGGATGACATATGCAAGTTTATGCAAGTTTTATGAAAATATTGATAAGAGCATTATGAAGCATTTGTCACCATGGTGGAAAGAAAGGGTGCCACGGCGATGAATCCAAAAATGATGCCACGGCAACATATCGGTTCCGGTAGCTCACGGAGATACCGGTGCAAAGGAAGCAAGGGTGCGGATGTTCGGAACATGCTAGAGATGGTGGGGTGATCCCGGATACCGGGTTCCCACATGTTGGTGACAAGGCAAAAGAGGGGCAACGTGCACCGACAACTTGGACACGGAGTAACACACGGTTCAACTCATACATCGCAAGCATTCATCCACAGGCGTCGTCTCGGTGGTATACCTTCGAAGCATGCGTTTCGGGCGGAACGAGTTCATAGTGAAAGTGGTGGACGTAGACGTTCTCGCGACGGTAGTTGTACATGTTGGCGGTAGTTGAACTTGGCAATCCCGAGAGGGTACTTGCCGGATCCGCAACACTGTAGCCATTCATGGCAAAGAACTTGATATTCCCGGGTCTTCCAAAAATGACGTGGTACTTGGCGAAGTGCACGTCAACGGTAGTCAAACTTGATGGTTTTTGTTCGTGGGTCTTCGGCGTCGGTAGTCATTCTAGGCACCGGGTGTCGAGGTACTTGACGTTATTTGTCTCGCAGTGTAGTCAAACTTGACGTATTCGAGGGCTCCAGGCGTCGTGGTACTTGGGGTCTCCGGACTTGCTGGTCTCGTTCTTGCGACGGTAGGCATACACGGTTCAGAGAGGAACTTGTCGTTTCGGTATGAAGTCGTTAGGTCGTCAGTCTTGCCGATGGGGTACTTGGCGAACCCGCTAGTCGATCTTGGCGTAACCAGTGGTTGTGGATGTGCATAGTCGTAGACGTACAGGGTCATTGTAGCGGTACTTGACGTCCAAGGGGTTGAGCGGGACGCGGACGAAGCCGGGAGGCGAAGGCAAGGCAACACGGCGGCAGCCTGTGCTCACCGGTGAAGCAGCAGTAGCGCAGCAGCTTGGCACGATGATGAGGACGTCTGCAGGAGGCGGGACGAGCCGGATGACGTGGATCCCGTCAAAGGAACGGCTCCAGGCGGAGGCAAGCGAGCCAGCGACGGTGGCTTGCAACGGCGGGAGCGTTCTCCGACAGCTCTGGCAAAGGTGAACAGCGGCGGCGAAAGGGTGCAGCAGTAGGTCGAGGTGGGATCGGGCGACAAGGAGAAGCAGGAGGAGAGGCACCGCGGGATGGAACTGACGCGGGGAGCTCCCCTCCTGTGCGCGAGCGAGGAGAGGCAGAGAGATGGGGAATGGGTGCGACACCAGGGAAGGGCCCGCCGGGCGGCACGCTGGCCGGCGCGGGGCAAGGAGGTGCAGGCGTGGCTCGCTGGTATTGAAGATCGAGAGGGAGGAGCGAGCGGGTTCGAGCGAACAGGGACGGGGGTCGGGTATCTCCCTGGCGGCGTGAGGAGGAGGGGGTCGAGGGAGAGAGAGGGTGTAGCGGCTGGGCCGAGGGTTAACAGGGGAAATACTGCGCCTTGGCCTTGGGCCGAATGGGCCAGCCTAGCTACAGGTTGCGGCTCGCAGAGCAGTAGGGAGGCCCAGCTAGCTCTCTTCTCTCTCCTCTTTCTTCTAAAAAAACAGAGAAGTGGAAGAAAGGAAAAAGGAGAGAAGAGAAGGTTGGAAGAGGAATTTGGACATGTTGCTAATTTTCTTGGACTCACAAAAATAAGTTTGACCCAAGAAAATTAGAAACGGCAAGATTGAAAGATATAAATTCAAACTCATTTGAATTTAATTCAAATGGGTTTGAACTGGGACTTAGTAAAAGGAAGGTCCAAAAATGTTCGGATTTTTTGGAGGAGCCCCGGTAAAAGGGAAAATAATTATTGGGCAAGGTTTGGAGATCAACTCGAAGCAGAAAAAGCATGGGGTTATTTTGCAAGTGTGTTAAGGTGAATTCCAAAATAGAGGAATATAATTTTTATAGCTCCCTAAAGTATTGGGAGAGTATGTTATAAAGAGCAATCACCATGTGAGTCCCCTCGGTTTAAATGGATCGAAGATCCGTATGGTTTATTTGGTTGAGTTTTTGAATGGGTTGCATGATGACATGATGCAATGCACATGATGCAAAGATGAATGCAAAGAACCAAACAATTCACACGACGAAACCCGGAAACCCTAGAAGGCATTTGAAGCTCCGGTCTTGGGGCGTTACACAAGTGTTGGTCATGGTTGTGATCGCCAGAAAGATCACCGTTTGGTTACAAGGTAACCCGATCCAAGACCACGAGGTTGGTCTGTTTGTGATCCGTGAATGATCACCGTTTGGTTTTGATCACGAGATGGTATATTGCTTGGCCGGTTAGCCAAGAGAAATATGGTTATGGAGATCTGAGATGGTGATTTATCAGTATTGTATTAGTTTCATACCATGCTTAGTAGTTGCTTCATCATGGTAGTTGTTAATCAATTAACCTATTAATGCTATGTTATTGTCTTGCCTTGATGTTTATGGTTGTTGTGAGCTTGCAAGTACATTCAATGTACTGACCTAGCGTGTCATGCCAGATTGCAGGTGATGCCATGATTGCTTGATTGCTTGTCGAGGTTGTCGTGCGTGCGCGCTAGATCATGTCCCAGCCAGAGTCCCTGCGGAGTGGAGTTCACCACCTTCGTCATTGTTCCGCTGCTAGAAGTATTCCGCTGCTGCGAGTTATTTCGCTGCTAGCATAGAGCAAGTGTAGTATCACAGGCATAGTGTCGCCGTGCTGATGTGCTTCTTTGTAACGTCAGACCCTTGTATTATTATTCTTGTAATAAGAGCTGATTTGTTCTATGTCAAGCAGTGTCGTATTCCAGAGACTTCTCCTCGATCTCTGGCTGGAATACGGGGCGTTCCAGTTTCTCTGGGCTGGGGTGCCACAACGCTTGGTATCAAAGCAGGTCTGGCTATAGGACGCCCTAGTCAGCGCAAGCGGTAGAAATCGATAGTAATCGGTAGTATAGACTACCTTGTTTGTTGCATTTGGTTACTGCATTTGTTTGTTGCATAGGATGCATATGGCCTTATTATTTTGCTACTGACGATTTATCTAGTGAGTGTAGATGGCATCGATTCGGATCCACTATAGCTCAGCCCCTGCATTTCTCCAGCTTTCTTTTCTTGCCTGTTCTTCGGTGTTTGGCGTCATTTCTGTACCAGCAGAGTGATGCCAAGTGATCCCGACACTGTTTGTAAAAATGGTGCTCAGGTATCGCTCCAAATTCCTTCCTTCAGCCCCATTTTGTTTCGGTGGTAGACATGCTTCTACCCCAGATCGTCCCTTTTATCTTGTCGTGTTGGCAACCCTTAGTGGTCTCAGTCATCATAAAAAGGGCAATGCCAGCAGACTCAGTTTCCCCGCTATCCTTATTTCTTGGACGAGTACAGATATTTTCTGTCCGCTTGATAATAATGTGGCAACGATATTTGTGTCCTGCTACATGGTTACCAAGTACGTCCCCGCCTCCGAGCTAGTCCAGGTTGCTACCTGGCTAAGCTAGCACTTGGTGTAGCGTTGTTTACACCAATTCTTTCACACATTTATTTGTCCTCGTGCACATCGTCACAGCATGCTAGATCATAGAACCGGAGATCCCCCGAGATTTGTGTGCATATTGTGTGACTAGGAGTACTATGTGACTTTGTTTGAGTGTGTAGTGATTGTTGTTGTGTGCTTTTGTTTAGTAGAGTTTTATTTTGCTTCTTTCTTTTGGGCCCGGTGTTACATTATTTCCCCCCTATAAAGAGTTGCTCATCAACCGACACCGGACCCGAAGAATCAGCAAGGAGTTCAATTATTTGGAAGCTCAGCTAAAAAAATGGAATTCTCAGCCAACTACAGTGAAATGGGGAATATCTGATCTTGAGGCTGATAATCCATTTTGCATTAGTGTGCACTCCTCACAACAGTACTGATAACTCAAGTCTACATCAGTACAAAACCCTCACAGCAGTAATAATCAAGTCTGCAACAAGACAAGCCAGGTGCAAGCTCAACGGTATATTTTCAGTCAAAGGTATGGATCATATACAAAATTTTGGCTCAGCAATGCATGATTCTTGAAATATGTTATCATCTGAAATAAAGTCGGAATGTGACATGCTCAAGGAAGACAGTCAAACAAACTTTCTCATGCAAATAATCAGCCATAGAATATTATGGGCGAGTGTGTAGATTTCAGTGTGCATATTAGTATGAAGCTTTGGATGTAAGAAACTCAGTCTTCTTCCACACGTTATCGGAAGAAATTTATGATGCAAGGCTCCTCAATTTTCCTCAGCATGATATGTGAACAATTTCCGGTCCAAGATACCCAGTTTTACACAGCAAGATACCTCAGTAAAAGCTTCTGGCGGACGGAAAATGAATCCTTCTCGACAAGAAACCCGAGGAGAAGCTTCTCAAGTACGGAAACCCGGCTTCTCCTACACAATACTCATGTCAAGCTTTGTGTGTAAGCTATCGAGGCTTCTTCTACACGCTACCCGGACAAAAGCTTCGAGCAGAAGCTAACAAGCCTTCCTCGGCAAGCTACACGAATAGCTTTTCTCTACAATTCAAGCATCAGATCTGCAATAATTTTGTCGGAGGTACAATGCAGTCAAAACATATGCCTACCGCAAGGATCGAGTGTTCGATGGCATATTATTCTTATATATATGGTGGGCATGCATCCCCAACCATATCAGTCACTCATATGAGGTACGACAAGGATCCAACGGATATACCTAAAGGAAAGTACGGACCCCACAGCCTCATGAATCACGCAAATGAAGATAAACAGAGATACATTTCATATAATAGAAGGATCAACAAGATCTGGAGATGACATCATAGAATCAACAGCCTTGACAATGGTCATCAAGGTCATTATTCCTGCAACTGACAAGGAGATGTCCTAAAACCTTGTCACCTTCTTGTATGATTGGTCTCAGCAATGAGCTCCATACAACTACGAACCCTGGGAATATGTCATATGTGTGCGAACCCAGGACAGAAAACAGGCACAAGGAATAATGTCAAAAATATTGCACTAATCACGTCCATGGTCATACAAAGAATCAAGGACAGGTGTGGTCAAGTTATTTCAGTAAGGTATCCTAACAAAGAAAATCAAGACCGTTAAAGGGTGAGACTGACAGCAAAGGTATGATGATTTTTGTGCGACCATTAGGGTTCGGATACCCAAATCAATTGGAGGTCATAATTTACATATGGATCCACAAAGACATACTCAGCAGCCTACTCTGTTTTACAAGGATTTCATATACCGCTGACCCGCTTGGAATGGTTAGTGTGGAAAATCCAATTGGGTATACCGACAAAATGGGTAAATCAAAAGCCGAACAATCAGCTCAGACCCGGTATACTCACTGAGGAAATCAAGTACATGGTTAGTATGTTAGAAAAAGCATTTGTCTGTCAGCCCCCTAGCAGGCCAGTCTCAAGATATAAATACTTGGGGTATGACATGGCTATAACTCCATACACTGTTATATTGCTCCTGACAAAAGGTAGTTAGATCTTTGGTACATATCTCACGCTCGAGCCAAAGAAATAAATCAAAATCAGTACCACCTATGAGCAGTCAGATCCCGTCAGAAGATGGCCATTCTTAATTCTCAGCATTTATTGAAACCAGAAGGCCTGCATTTTTTGAAGCAACCCCATGACAGAAGTATTATGGTTTTCATGACAAAAGGAAATTTATGCTCAGATCCATTGGATATCACCGCAGATATGAAAGAATCAACGTCAGCAAAAGGATTTGGTGTGAGAGCCAAAAACCTGTCAGAATTTGGGGAAAGGTGAAGCAAACCACCCCTGAGCAAAGATAATCAAATCATATGAAATTTTCGGGGGAACAATAACTAAAAGAAAAAGGATACACGAGCTGGAAACAGTGTCCTCAAGTCATACTTGTTCCCTGAGCAACTAAATCTCGAGGACGAGATTTCTTTAAGGGGGTAAGAGTTGTAACAGCCTGGTTTTTGGCCCTTTTCTTTTTCTTTTTGATTTATTTAGTTTTTGCTCTGTTTTTCTTTTTGGAGTGGTTCTGTGGCCTTGCCACCTGAGAAATCATCCTCATTCCCGTCCCAAGTGGCTCATCATTCTCAAAACCTTGCCAAGATCATGTCACTTTGCTGCTTGACCAACCCTAATTTCTTTTTCTTAGGAATATTCCTTTTTCTATTAAAGGAATAACCCTATCTGCCCTAGGTTGTGAAGCAACCTATATTTCTGTCCACCCAAAAATTCCCAAATAATTCTCAAAATTCCTTTGGGTCATATGTTGCTCAAATATGCCCAAACTTTCCTGTCCCAGCCCAACAATAATTCCCCAATAATTATTCTTCATTTTTGTCTAGAGGGGCACTTTGTGAAGGAAGTGACACCTATCCTTTCCTGATTGATCCCAAATCTTTTGGGAATTGTTTTATGTCCAAATAATTGCCCCATGCAAAAATTCAACTTTATTTGCCTAGCCAATCTTCCTCCGAATTTTTTCAAACTTTCTGTCAGACAAAAGGTATTGTGAAGGAAGTACTAGCTAGGGTTATCCAAATGAGTTGAAATTTTGTACACTCCTTCATGTTATCATATTAGCACACTCCTCCAAATTTCAGCTCGATCCCTTGATCTATGTGAGCACGGGATCAAATGTATGATTCTGTCAATATTTTCAGGTTGTGAAGCAAGTATATTTTATATTGCTTAATTTTGCCTAAAAATTTACCAGAGCATTCTACTACCCATAAAACATCTCTCCACCAATTTTGGAATCAATTCTTGAAGCCAATATGTCTCTAAAATGTTTGCAAGTTCCTGGACAGAGGGAATAGCTGTGAAGGAAGTACCATTTTGGTAAATCCAATTGGTATGAAATTTTTACAGCACCTTTATCTGGCCAAATCAATAAGCCTTGCCAAATTTCATATCAAGTGGTTACTCTATGTGACTGAACCATCATGATTCTAATTCTGGCCCCATAATGTGAGTTACAAAGCAACTATATTAGTTTGTGCTCCATTATGCCCCAAAACCTCCAGGATCATAGTCCTTCCTTAGTTAATCATCATAGACAACTCCATTTGATCCAATCAAATCCATGTAAATCACTAGTGCATGTTCAAGTTTACTGCAGTAAACTTTAGAGGAGGATTACCTTTTAACCAGAGCACGTTTCACTGATATACCACCTCAGTTGTAACCTCCCCTAGATGGACTACGCACTAGACAACAAGTTCCAGCCCATCGCCCCCGTTACATGCCAGTGCACGCGGTGACCGCGTTAATGGCATCACTGTGTGCGTGCTCTATGCGCAGTGGCCGCGTCCAGGGCGTCGTTTCTTCTTCGTCCGCTCCCCTCTCGTCGTCTTCACGCGCGTGAGCGTGTCCCTTCGCTTCAACTCATCATCGCCGTTCCCCTGGACCACTCTCCCCCTCCGTCTGCTTCCTCACCGACGCTCGCCGCCGAACGCCCACGAGAGCACAGTGCGCCGACCGCCGTCTTCCTCCCCGTCCCTTCCTCCCTGCGCTCCCTTGGCCGCCTCTTCCCCGTGAGCTCTCCCTCTTGTTCCCTCTCATCGCCTAACCCCAAGCTCATGCGTGTGCACACACGTCCTCGGCGCCGTACATGCATCCGCGGCGACGACATCACGGCACACCCCTCCCCTCACCTATTTAAGGCCCCCACGAGACCCCCCCCCCCCGACCTCACCAATCTCCTCCCCTCACTACCAGGACCCCGCCCCACATCTTCCCCGAGCTGGAGAACCTCTCCTCTACGTACATTGCCGCCACGGCCACGGGACTCCTCTGGCTAAATCCACTCAAGCCCAAGCCCCTCCCCTTCTTCTGCCACCACCAGATCTCCACCCGAACTCCGGCAGACCTCCCCACCCCTCGCCCGACCGCCGGAGGCCCACAGCCCTTTGCCCAAGTATGGTTGTAGACGCCGTCCGCCGCGGTGGATGCTCCACTCAACTCCGAGCTCCTCGGCGGCTGCGTCACCCAGGGACGGGATCATCTCGTCCTCCTGAACACGCCGGTAGGCCAGGCATCGCCAATGGTGGCCCGTGGCACCGGCAATCATCGTCGGGAGCCGCCCCTCTCCTCTGCCTAGCACAGACGAGAGGAGGGAGATGACGCCGCCCCTGCCAGCTGGCCAGGCGGTCCCTACCACCTCGAGCGACCCCCCTGCCAGCCACCCCGTGCGTTGACTTTGATCCAGTGACGTGGATAAGTGAAAGCGCATTACCGCGGGTACGTTTTCTGGTTCTAAAGGCTCGTTTCGATGCGGTTTAGGCCAGAAATGCACTTCCATATTCTAGAAAGCATATTCGGCGAAAAGAGTTTTCTCTATTGCCAGTCAGGAACTTATTTGTGGGTTAACATTTCCAGAAAGGTCCCTGGCAGAAAAACAACTATATCTTTTTGCTCCTAACTCCAAATCAGGTGAATCCAAAGCCCACTTCTTCGTTTCGTCAAGCCCGTTCCAATGGAATCATTTTCACCATGTTTTTTCATTCTGAAAATGACCATTTTGCACTTGCACTAAATCAGCCCGCTCTGAGAGAGAATGTTTTTCGACGATTCTTTCCGCGAGCTTCTCGCACTTCTTCCCGGTGATTTCTTCCACCCCAGGCAAGCCACACCCTCCATTTGCATGATTGCAATGCAGTGACATGGTTTATTTATTTAAACTTGTTTAAAATATTGCATTAGCTATGTATGATTTGTTAATGGCATTTCTCGGAGTATTGTTTTGACATTGATGTTGCCATGATATTGCCTGGAGTTCTAGGACATATATTTTTATGATTATGTGGATGACATGTTGCCTTTGGATTCTTAGTGGTTATTATGATTATGTTCATGATGGTATTATGCTTTGGAGTATTACTTTGGATGGCATGTTGCCTTTGGATTATTAGTGGCTTTTATGAATATTTTTCATGATGATATCTGGTACTATTTTGGAGTATTAATTTGGATATCATGTTGCATTTGGATTATTAGTGGCTAGTGTTATTTTCATCATGATGCTAGAGGATATTATGTTTTGGAGTATTATGTTGGAGATGATGCTTGCATGTGTATCATAGTTGGATAGTTAGTTCTTGATATTTGAGTAGTAGTCTTATCATTCTTGGATTCATCATGATAGTAGTGCTATGCTATCCTTGGAGTATTTTTGGTAAGACAATATTAAGCTTTGGATTATTTGTTGGATATTGCTATGACTTGGCATATAGGTTGATAGATGATATCGGAATATCAGTTAATACTATTATATTTTGGGAATAAATTGCGTCATTAAGTTGGTCGGGTGCCACCGAATCGGGATTTTCCAATGCAACCACATTTTCCTTTCTGTGAAGGCCCTAATGCGGTCTATTGTCGTGCCTCTCGCCGGTGCCTCCAACGAGGGAAGGTTATGCACGAGCGCTACCCTGATCAGGTAGGACGGCATAAGCCTTGTATGCCCATAGTTGGTATTAAGATCTCTTGTCCCCATTTGGGACCGTTTTTGTTTTGCCACAACGGTGGCCGTTGGTGCCTTTGGTAGGCATGGGGGCACCCAGTACTGAACCCAAAAAGGTGTGTTGGTCGGAGTGGCCGGGAGAGTGTCATGGCAGTAGATCAGTTTTGTCAGAATGTCATTAGTCCACCCGAATGGGAGTGCGAGGCCATGGATTCCGTGGTGTCGTAAAGTGCGCTACCTCTACAGAGTGTGTGTCTTTAAATCTATCGATAGCCGCGTCCTCGGTCATGGGCATTGGTTCATACTAGGTCACACCATTCGATCAACACGCACATGAAGGAATGACGTATAGGTGATTTATATGTTGATATTTTGAGCAGTACAGATTGGCAGGATGTTGATGATGATGTTGGAGACCAAGTGTTGGTCATGGTAGTGATCGCCGGAAAGATCACCGTTTGACACCAAGTGTTGGTCATGGTAGTGATTGCCGGAAAGATCAACGTTTGAGACTAAGTGTTGGTCATGGTTGTGATCGCCGGAAAGATTACCGTTTGGTTACAAGGTAACCTGATCCAAGACCACGAGGTTGGTCCGTTTGTGATTCGTGAATGATCACCATTTGGTTTTGATCATGTGATGGTATATTGCTTGGCCGGTTAGCCAAGAGAAATAAGGTTATGGAGATCTGAGATGGTGATTTATCTGTATTGTATTAGTTTCATACCATGCTTAGTAGTTGCTTCATCACGGTAGTTGTTAATAAATTAACCTATTAATGCTATGTTATTGTCTTGCCTTGGTGTTTATGGTTGTTGTGAGCTTGCAAGTACATTCAATGTACTGACCTAGCGTGCCATGCCATGATTGCTTGATTTCTTGTCGAGGTTGCCGTGCGTGCATGCTAGATCGTGTCCCAGCCAGAGTCCCTGCGGAGTGGAGTTCACCACCTTCGTTGTTGTTCCGCTGCTATGAGTTGTTTTCCTGCTAGCATAGAGCAAGTGTAGTATCGCAGGCGTAGTGTTGCCGTGCTGATGTGCTTCTTTGTAACATCAGGCCCTTGTATTATTATTCTTGTAATAAGATCTGATTTGTTCTATGTCAAGCAGTGACGTATTCCAGAGACTTCTCCTCGATCTCTGGGCTGGAATACGAGGCGTTTCGGTTTCTCTGAGCCGGGGTGCCACATAAATACCCCTATGATCTTCAGCACGATTATCATTTGTGAGTAGTTACTTTCGTTCTTGAGGTTGATGATCCACAAGTATAGGGGATCTATCGTAGTCCTTTCGATAAGTAATAGTGTCGAACCCAACAAGGAGCAGAAGGAAATGATAAGCGGTTTCCAGCAAGGTATTCTCTGCAAGTACTTAAATAAATGGTAACAGATAGTTTTTTGATAAGATAATTTGTAACGAGCAACAAGTAAAAAAAGTAAATAAGGTGCAGCAAGGTGGCCCAATCCTTTTTGTAGCAAAGGACAAGACTGGACAAACTCTTATATGATGTAAAGCGCTCCCGAGGACACATGGGAATATCGTCAAGCTAGTTTTCATCATGTTCATATGATTTGTGTTCGGTACTTTGATGATTTGGTATGTGGGTGGACCGGTGCTTGGGTGCTGTCCTTACTTGGACAAGCATCCCACTTATGATTAACCTCTATTGCAAGCATCCGCAACTACAACAAAAGTATTAAGGTAAACCTAACCATAGCATGAAACATATGGATCCAAATCAGCCCCTTGTGAAGCGACGCATAAACTAGGGTTTAAGCTTCTGTCACTCTAGCAACCCATCATCTACTTATTACTTCCCAATGCCTTCCTCTAGGCCCAAATAATGGTGAAGTGTCATGTAGTCGACGTTCACATAACACCACTAGATGAGAGACAACATACATCTCATCAAAATATCAAACGAATACCAAATTCACATGACTACTAATAGCAAGACTTCTCCCATGTCCTCAGGAACAAAAGTAACTACTCACAAAGCATAAACATGTTCATAATCAGAGGGGTATTAATATGCATATAGGATTTGAACATATGATCTTCCACCAATTAAACCAATTAGCATCAACTATAAGGAGTAATTAACACTACTAGCAACCTACTAGCAACAATCCCGGACTTGGAGACAAGAATTGGATACAAGAGATGAACTAGGGTTTTGAGATGAGATGGTGCTGATGAAGATGTTGATGGAGATTGCCTTCTCCCGATGAGAGGAGCGTTGGTGATGACGATGGCGATGATTTCCCCCTCCGGGAGGGAAGTTTCCCTGGCAGAACAGCTCTGTCAGAGCCCTAGATTGGTTCCAACAAGGTTCCGCCTCGTGGTGGCGGAGTTTCATCCGAGAAGATGGCTTATGATTTTTTCCCATCGAAAGACTCCATATAGCAGAAGATGGTCACCGGAGGGCCACCAGGGGCCCACGAGGTAGGGGGCGCGCCCAGGGTGTAGGGCGCGTCCCCCACCCTCGTGGGCAGGGTGTGGCCCCCCTGGTGTAGTTCTTGCTCTCAGTATTTTTTATATATTTGGAAAACATCTTCCGTGAAGTTTCAGGACTTTTGGAGCTGTGCAGAATAGGTCTCTAATATTTGCTCCTTTTCCAGCCCAGAATCCCAGCTGCCGGCATTCTCCCTCTTTATGTAAACCTTGTAAAATAAGAGAGAATAGGCATAAGTATTGTGACATAATGTGTAATAACAGACCATAATGCAATAAATATTGATGTAAAAGCATGATGCAAAATGGACATATCAGAGGTCGAGGGAGAAATCTTGTTGTAAGTAATCATGTGAACTTGATATGTGTTCGATATTTTAATGGTATGATGTTGTGATTCCCATAGTGGTGTCATGTGAACGTCGACTACATGGCACTTCACCTTATTAGGGCCTAAGGAAATGCATTGTGGAGTAGTTATTAGATGATGGGTTGCGAGAGTGGCAGAAGCTTAAACCCTAGTTTATGCGCTACTTCGTAAGGGACTGATTTGGATCCAAAAGTTTAATGCTATGGTTAGATTTTATCTTAATACTTTTCTCTAGTTGTGGATGCCTGCGAGGGGGTTAATCATAAGTAGGAGGTTTGTTCAAGTAAGAATAGCACCTAAGCACCGGTTCACCCACATATCAAATATCAAAGTAGCAAACATGAACAAACCAACATGATGAAAGTGACTAGATGAAATTCTCGTGTACCCTCAAGAACACATTTGTTTATCATAAGAGACCATTTTGGCCTATCCTTTGCCACAAAAGGATTGGGCTACCTTGCTGCATATTATTTGCTATTACTGTTACTTGCTCGTTAAAAATTATCTTGCTATCAAACTACTCGTTACTTATAGTTTTAGTGCTTGCAGAGAATACCTTGCTGAAAACCACTTGTCATTTCCTTCTTCTCCTCATTGGGTTCGACACTCTTTCTTATCGAAAGGACTACGATTGATCCCCTATACTTGTGGGTCATCAATGATCAACATAGATATGTTCACCATTGATGACTACCCCATCTCACGTGATGATTGGATATGGGTTAGTTGATTTGGATCATGTATCACTTAGATAACTTGAGGGGTGTTTATTTAAGTGGGAGTTCATTAGTAATTTGATTAATTGAACTTAATTTATCATGAACTTAGTCTTAATAGTTTTACAGATCTATGTTGTAGATCAATGGCATGTGCTACCGTTCCCCTGAATTTTAATGCGTTCCTAGAGAAAGCTAAGTTGAAAGATGATGGTAGTACTACACGGAATGGGTTCGTAACTTGAGGATTATCCTCATTGGTGCACAGAAGAAATTATGTCCTTGATGCACCGCTAGGTGAAAGACCTGTTGCAGGAGCTACTACAGATGTTATGCATGTCTGGTAGGCTCGATCTGATGACTACTCAATAGTTTAGTGTGCCATGATTTACGGCTTGGAACTGGGACTTCCAAGATGTTTTTAACATCATGGAGCATATGATATGTTGCAAGAGTTGAAGTTAATATTTCAAGCAAATTCCTGGGTTGAGAGATATGAAGTCTCCAATAAGTTCTATAGTTGCAAGATGGAGGAGAACAGTTCTGTCAGTGAACACATACTCAAAATGTCTGGGTATCATAACCGCTTGACTTAGCTGGGAGTTGATCTTCTAGTTGATAATGGTATTGACAGAGTTCTTCAATCACTGCCACCAAGCTACAAAGGCTTCGTGATGAACTATAATATGTGAGGGATGAATACAACGATTCCTGAGCTCTTCGCAATGCTTAAGGCCATGGAGGTAGAATGCATCAAGTGTTGATGGTTAACAAGACCACTAGTTTCAAGAAAAAGGACAAGGGAAAGAAAGGGAACTTCAAGAAGAATGGCAAGCAAGTTGCCACTCCCGGGAAGAAACACAAAGCTGGACCCAAGCCTGAAACTGAGTGCGTCTACTGCAAAGGGAATGGTGCTACCTCTTGAGCACTGCGTTGGTTTTACCTTGAAGAGGAAAGGGTGATGCAGCAAAGTAGCGTAAGTATTTCCCTCGGTTTTTGAGAACCAAGGTATCAATCCAGTTGGAGGACACACGCAAGTCCCTCGTACCTACACAAACAAATAAGAACCTCGCAACCAACGCGATAAAGGGGTTGTCAATCCCTTCACGGTCACTTACGAGAGTGAGATCCGATAGAGATGATAAGATAATATTTTTGGTATTTTTATGATATAGATAGGGAAATAAATATTGCAAAGTAAAATAGATTCGAAACTTATATGACAAAGATAGACCCGGGGCCATAGGTTTCACTAGTGGCTTCTCTCAATATAGCATAAGTATTACGGTGGGTGAACAAATTACTGTCGAGCAATTGATATAAAAGCAAATAATTATGAGAATATCTAGGCTTGATTATGTATATAGGCATCACGTCTGTGACAAGTTGACCGACTCCCGCCTGCATCTGCTACTATTAATCCACACATCGACCGCTATCCAGCATGCATCTAGAGTATTAAGTTCATAAGAACAGAGTAACGCATTAGGTAAGATGACATGATGTAGAGGGATAAACTCAAGCAATATGATATAAACCCCATCTTTTTATCCTCGATGGCAACAATACAATATGTGTCGTTTCCCTTTCTATCACTGGGATCGAGCACCGCAAGATTGAACCCAGAGCTAAGCACTTCTCTCATTGCAAGAAAGATCAATCTAGTAGGCCAAACCAAACTGATAATTCGAAGAGACTTGCAAAGATAACCAATCATACATAAAAGATTTTAGAGAAGAATCAAATATTGTTCATAGATAGACTTGATCATAAACCCACAATTCATCGGATCTCGACAAACACACCGCAAAAAGAGTTACATCAAATAGATCTCCAAGAAGATCGAGGAAAACTTTGTATTGAAATCCAAAGAGAGAGAAGAAGCCATCTAGCTAATAACTATGGACCCAAAGGTTTGAAGTAAACTACTCACACATCATCGGAGGGGCCATGGAGTTGATGTAGAGGCCCTCCGTGATCGATGCCCCCTCCGACGGAGCTCCGAAAAAGGCCCCAAGATGGGATCTCACGGGTACAGAAGGTTGCGACGGTGGAAATAGGGTTTCGTGGTGCTCCTGGATGTTTTCAGGGTATATGAGTATATATAGGAGGAAGAAGTAGGTCGGTTGAGCCACGAGGGGCCCACGAGGGGGGAGGGAACGCCCAGGGGGTAGGCGCACCCCCCTGCCTCATGGTCTCCTCGTTTGTGTGTTGACATCCACTCCAAGTCCTCTAGATCACATTTGTTCGAAAAATCACGTTCCCGAAGGTTTCATTCCGTTTGGACTCCGTTTGATATTCTTTTTTGCGAAACACTGAAATAGGAAAAAAAATGTCAATTTGCACTGGGTCTTGGGTTAATAGGTTAGTCCGAAAAATAATATAAAAGTGTATAATAAAGCCCATTAATCATCCAAAACAGAATATATAATAGCATGGAACAATCAAAAATTATAGATACGTTGGAGAAGTATCAAGCATCCCCAAGCTTAATTCCTGCTCGTCCTCGAGTAGGTAAATGATAAAACAGAATTTTTGATGTGGAATGCTTTCTGGCATATTCTTCAATGTAATTTTCTCTATTGTGGCATGAATGTTTAGATCTGAAAGATTCAAGACAAAAGTTTAATGTTGACATAAAAATAATAATACTCCAAGTATGCTAACCAGGCAATTATGTCTTATCAAAATAACATAGCCAGAGAAAGCTTATCCCTACAAAATCATATTGTTTGGCCATGCTTCATTTTCTTCACACAAAATGCTCTCATCATGCAGAACCCCAATGACAAGCCAAGCAATTGTTTCATACTTAGCCTTTTCAAACTCTTTCAACTTTTACGCAATATATGAGCGCGAGCCATGGACATAGCACTATGGGTGGAATAGAATATAATGATTGAGGTTGTGTGAGAAGACAAAAAGGGAGAAAGTCTCACATTGACGTGGCTAATAAATGGGCTATGGAGATGCCCATCGATTGATGTCAATGCAAGGAGTATGGATTGCCATGCAATGGATGCACTAGAGCTATAAACATATGAAAGCTCATCAAAGAAACTAAGTGGGTGTGCATCCAACTTGCTTGCTCACGAAGACCTAGGGCATTTGAGGAAGCCCATCATTGGAATATACAAGCCAAGTTCTATAATGAAAAATTCCCACTAGTATATGAAAGTGACAAAATAAGAGACTCTCTATCATGAACATCATGGTGCTACTTTGAAGCACAAGTGTGGAAAAAGGATAGTAACATTGTCCCTTCTATCTTTTTCTCTCATTTTTTTATTTGGGCCTTCTTTTCTCTCTTTTTATGGCCTCCTTTTTTTCGTCCGGAGTCTCATCCCGACTTGTGGGGGAATCATAGTCTCCATCATCCTTTCCTCACATGGGACAATTCTCTAATGATGATCATCACACTTTTATTTATTTACAACTCAAGAATTACAACTCGATACTTAGAACAAAATATGACTCTATGTGAATGCCTCCGGCGGTGTACTAGGATTGCGATGAATCAAGAGTGACATGTGTGAAAAATTAAGCATGGTGGCTTTGCCAAAAATACGATGTCAACTACATGATCATGCAAGGCAATATGACAATGATGATATGTGTCATAATAAATGGAACGGTGAAAAGTTGCATGGCAATATATCTCGGAATGGCTATGGAAATGCCATAATAGGTAGGTATGGTGGCTGTTTTGAGGAAGATATAAGTAGGCTTATGTGTGATAGAGCGTATCATATCACAGGGTTTGGATGCACCGGCGAAGTTTGCACCAACTCTCAAGGTGAGAAAGGGCAATGCACGGCACCGAAGAGGCTAGCAATGATGGAAGGGTGAGAGTGCATATAATCCATGGACTCAACATTAGTCATAAATAACTCACATACTTATTGCAAAAATCTACAAGTCATCAAAACCAAGCACTACGCGCATGCTCCTAGGGGGATAGATTGGGGACGAGACTTGCCTGCTCCCCGCGCGTGTGCCCATCCGTGCTCCCGTGTACGTGGCTTCATTTGATTGGAACAAACTAAGTTCCGGCTCCACCCCCTTAAAATCAGGGGGAGATGATTAGATTAGAAAGGAAAAAGAAAAAAAAGTCAACCGTAGGATGAAGTGGGAGCACGGATGGGAGCATGGGGAGGGAGCAGGCAAGCCAGATCCATAGATTGGTAGGAAAAGACCATCGCTCGTCCCCAACCGCCACTCATAAGGAAAGCAATCAAAGAACACCTCATGCTTCAAATTTGTCACACAACGTTTACCATACGTGCATGCTACGGGACTTGCAAACTTCAACACAAGTATTTCTCAATTTCACAATTACTCAACTAGCACACCTCAAATATTACCACCTTTATATCTCAAAACAACTATCAAGCATCCAACTTTTCTTAGTATTTAAAATTTATAACCAAAGCAAATTACCATGCTGTTCTAAAGGACTCTAAAAATAATATAAGTGAAGCATGAGAGATCAATTATTTCTATGAAATAGAACCACCTCCGTGCTCTAAAAGATATAAGCGAAGCACTAGAGCAAAATTATCTCGCTCAAAAGATATAAGTGAAGCACATAGAGTATTCTAATAAATTCCAATTCATGTGTGTCTCTCCCAAAAGGTGTGTACAGCATGGATGACTGTGGTAAACTAAAAAGAAAAGACTCAAATCATACAAGACGCTCCAAGCAAAACACATATCATGTGGTGAATAAAAATATAGCTCCAAGTAAAGTTACCGATGGACGAAGACGAAAGAGGGGATGCCTTCCGGGCCATCCCCAAGCTTAGGCTTTTGTTGTCCTTGGATTTTACCTTGGGGTGCCTTGGTCATCCCTAATCTTAGGCTCTTGCCTCTCCTTGTTCCATAATCCATCAAATCTTTACCCAAAACTTGAAAACTTCACAACACAAAACTTAAAAGAAAATCTCGTGAGCTCCGTTAGTAAAAGAAAACAAACCACCACTTCAAGGTACTGTAATGAACTCATTCTTTATTTATATTGGTGTTAAGCCTACTGTATTCCAACTTTTATATGGTTCATAAACTATATTACTAACCATAGATTCATCAAAATAAGCAAACAACACACACAAAACAGAATCTGGCAAAAACAGAACAGTCTGTAGTAATCTGTAGGTTTCGAATACTTCTGGAACCCCAAAAATTCTAAAATAAATTTCTACATGTGAGGAATTTATATATTAATCATCTTAAAAAATAATTAACTAAATAGCACTCTCCAGTAAAAATGGCAGCAAATCTCGTGAGCGCTAAAGTTTCTATTTTTTACAGCAAGATCTCAAAGACTTTCCCCAAGTCTTCCCAAAGGTTCTACTTGGCACAAACACTAATTAAAAGCATAAAACCACAATATAAACATAGGCTAGATGAATTATTTATTACTAAACAGAATCAAAAAGCAAGGACCAAAAATAAAATTGGGTTGCGTCCCAACAAGCGCTATCGTTTAATGCGACTAGCTAGGCATAATATTTCAACGATGCTCACACGGAAGATAATAATTGAGACAAATAGAGAATCATGATACATGTGACAACCACATCTAAGTCTAATATACTTCCTATGCGTAGGCATCTTATAAGCAAACAAATTATCATAGCAAGAAAAACTAGCATATGCAAGGAAGCGGAAAGAAACAATAGCAATTTCAATAGAACGAGAGGTAATTTAGTAACGTGAAAATTTCTACAATCATATTTTCCTCTCCCATAATAATTACATATGGGATCATAAGCAAATTCAACAATATATCTATCAGAAAACATATTCTTAACATGATCCACATGTATGCAAAGTTAACACTCTTCCAAAATAGTGGGATTAAAATTAACTAAAGTCATGACCTCTCCAAACCCACTTTTATCAAAAAAATCATAAGATTGAACATTCTCCAAATATGTGGGATCTAAAGTTGACACTCTTCCAAATCCACTTTCAATAATATTGCAAACAATATTATCAATCTCATATTCATCATGGGGCTTAAATAAATTTTCAAGATCAAAAGAAGAATCACCCCAATCATGACCATTGCAACAAATAGTAGTCATAGCAAAACTAGCATCCCCAAGCTTGAGGTTTTGCATATCATTAACACAATTTACATAAAGAGAATTTATAATAACATCATTGCAATCATGCTTTTCATCGAAGGAACTATCAAGTATTGGTGCAATAGCAACGATCTCATGTTTAACATAAGGAACTATAGCAAATTCATCTTCATAAATATTGGCATCATGGCCACAAGAATAGCAAGCATCATGTTCATCAAGGGATATTTCAAATCAAATCATCGGAATCATAATTATCTATAGATTCATGCATATCATTATTTTCTTTCGAAGGAATGGTCATTTTTTCAATAAATTCTTTGACATAGACATTATGAGCATAGTTTTCATGGCAATATTTAAGTATGTCAAAATTTTCAGATTCATTGAGAGTAATATCATACTTTTCAATCAAAGAAGAAACTTCATAAGCACCCTTAAAAGCAAAAAATTCTTCAATTTGTTCGATATCATAGTAACTATAAACAACCTTTGCATAAGAAGATAATATTTCATTATCATTAAGCTCACATAGGTAGGGGAGGTGTTTTTTAGAGTTCTTAGAGCAACAAGTAAGATCACAAATTTCACAAAGATTCCAAGCATAACATAGTAATCTGTTTATTTGATCCCATAAGAGTCTCCCTTTTTCAGACAAATGGTGACGCACAAAATGAGCATGCTCATCTAAAGATTTCCCATCAACTAGGCTAGTTGGGGTTTCAGCACGAACGCATCAGGATCGAAGATGATCCAAGTAGAACACTTTAAGTGGATCCATATCAATAGATTTTTAGCAAGCAAAGAGGCAAGAAAATAGAAGGCACATGGAAACACAAACAAAGATACATACAGGAAGAAGGTGGACGGAAAAAAAGAGGGCGAATAAAACGGCAAGGGCGAAGTGGGGGAGAGGAAAACGAGAGGCAAATGGCAAATAATGTAATGCGAGGGATAAGAGTTTGTGATGGGTACTTGGTATGTCTTGACCTGTGCGTAGACTCCCCGGCAACGGCGCCAGAAATCCTTCTTGCTACCTCTTGAGCACTGCGTTGGTTTTCCCTTGAAGAGGAAAGGGTGATGCAACAAAGTAGTGTAAGTATTTCCCTCAATTTTTTAGAACCAAGGTATCAATCCAGTAGGAGGCCACACGCAAGTCCCTCATACCTATACAAACAAATAAGAACCTCACAACCAACGTGATAAAGGGGTTGTCAATCCCTTCATGATCACTTACGAGAGTGAGATCTGATAGAGATGATAAGATAATATTTTTGGTATTTTTGTGATATAGATAGGGAAATAAATATTGCAAAGTAAAATAGATTCGAAACTTATATGACAAAAGATAGACCCGGGGGCCATAGGTTTCACTAGTGGCTTCTCTCAAGATAGCATAAGTATAACGGTGGGTGAACAAATTACTGTCGAGCAATTGATAGAAAAGCGCAAAGTTATGACGATAACCAAGGAAATGATTATGAATATAGGCATCATGTCCATGTCAATTAGACCAACTCCTTCCTGCATCTACTACTATTACTCCACACATCGACCGCTATCCAGCATGTATCTAGAGTATTAAGTTCATAAAGAACGGAGTAACACCTTAAGTAAGATGACATGATGTAGAGGGATAAACTCAAGAAATATGATGAAAACCCCATATTTTTACCCTTGATGGCAACAATACAATACGTGTCTCGCTACCCCTACTTTGTCACTGGGTGAAATCACGCAAGATTGAACCCAAAACTAAGCACCTCTCCCATTGCAAGAAAAACCAATCTAGTTGGCCAAACCAAACCGATAATTCAAAGAGAAATACAAAGATATCAAATCATGCATATAAGAATTCAGAGAAGATTCAAATAATATTCACAGATAAGTTGATCAAAATCCACAATTCATCGATCTCGACAAACACACCGCAAAAGAATATTACATCGGATAGATCTCCAAGAACATCGAGGAGAACATGGTATTGAGAACCAAAGCTATATATATAGAGAGAGAGAGAAGAAGAAGCCATCTAGCTATTAGCTATGGACTCGTAGGTCTGTGGTAAACTACTCACGCTTCATCAGAAGGGCAATAGGGTTGATGTAGATGCCCTTCGTAATCGAATCCCCCTACGGCAGGATGCTAGAAAAGTCCCCAAGATGGGATCTCATGGGTACAGAAGGTTTTTTTTTACTGTGAACTGTGGGGCAAAACCCCCACAGCAGATCAAAACTTTATTGAAAAAATAACAGATACAACAAGTTGATTACAAGGAGTAACCAGGTTACAAGGAAGAAAAAGGAAAAAAGAAAGCCCTACCAAACTAGCTTAGGGTGGGAGGTAAGAGATCCATTTGAGCAGGTCATCCTTGTAAGCAGCTCTGATCCTGTGCTGCATGAGGCTAATATCCTGCCAAAAAGCAAACCTCCATTTATTGAAACTGGCCCTCTCATTTCTGAACACTTTGGCATTTCTGATGATCCAAATATGCCAGCAAGCAATGAATACCACTTCAGAAAAGAAAGGCCTAGCAAAACCTCTCCTTGCCTGAGTAACCAGCTCAATCATGGAGGTGCCAGCAGACCAATCAGTCTGTAGATAATTCCAGACCCTTAGACTGAAATTGCAATTGAAGAATAAGTGATCTCTGGTTTCCCTAGCCTGCAAAGGGCATAGCCTACAGTGGACTCCATCCTCCATGTGCCAGTGCCTTCTTTCAACCATATCCTTGGTGTTTAACCTGTCCATAATAAGCAACCAAGCAAAGACCTTGATCTTGAGAGTACAGGAGGATTTCCATATCCAACAGAGCAAAGGGTTGAAGGACTCAAACTGAAAGGAGTGTGAGTAAAACATCTTGGGCTTGTAAAACTTGGAAGAGCCCTGCCAGAACCAACAGTCCTTCAAGCTGGGGTCTCTTCTGTGTGAGTTCATTAAATCCTTTATCAGATTTAACTCATCAAAGGCTTGAGCCGATAAGGGAAGGTGAAAAAATTGGTGCAGATCCTGGGTGTTGAAAATTTCTTTAATTGAGACCCAGGGGTCCTTGGCAAAAGAGAAAAGCCTTGGGAATCGTGCCTGTAAACAAGATGTTTTAGAGCCAAGGTTCCAGTTATCAGACCAAAAGAGAGCAGTGTCCCCTTCATTGATCTGTACCCAGGAGCAGTCCCTGAAATGCTGCATGACTTTGCAAATATCTCTCCACCAGAAGGAGCCACAATCATTTGTTCCCTGGGGCATTCTCTCAAAATAATATGAGTCCCAAACTAGAGATACCCAAGGAATTTGTCGTTTGTTCAAGAAATTACTGGCATGCTTGAGAAGGAGAGCCACATTCTGAACCCCCAGATTAAGAATACCAAGACCTCCTTGTTTTCTGGCCTACATATGAGTTCCCAAGCCGCCAGAGATGGAGCAGGCTCATCTCTATGCTTTCTCCACAAGCACTACCTTTGAATTCTTTCCAACTGCTTCAGAATACCAGCTGGGAGAGCAAGACTACCCATAAAGAAAATTGGTAAAGAGGATAGAGCAGAGATTAGGAACTGTAGCCTTTTTCCTTGGTTAAGGAAAGAAGAACCGGCAGTCATTCTTCTCTCCATACAGTCAACCAGTGGCATGAAGTCTACCATTTTGGGTCTGGTGGTCCCCACGGGTAATCCCAGATAAGTAAATGGCATTGTACCAATTTTGCAGCCAAAAGCAGTTGCTAAATCCTTCATTACAGCAGAGTCAACATTGATTGGAATAAGGAAGGACTTTTGATAGTTGACATCCAGACCAGTGGACTGAGAGAACACCTGTAGCATTTCCTTCAGAGCCAGGAGTTGAACCCTGTCTGCAGGGAGGATGATCAAAGTATCATCGGCATACTGGATCACAGGGTAGTCTGTATCATGGCAGGGTATAGGTAAATGCAGAATTCCCTTCCTGTACATATCATTAATCACTGTTTGTAGCAGGTCAGCAGCTATGACAAATAGCAGGGGAGATACAGGGTCACCCTGTCTAACTCCTTTCTTACAAACAAACTTCCTCCCAGGGACTCCATTGAGCAGAATAGAAGAAGTACCAGTGGTAAGGAGCTGTTTCATCCAAAGAATCCACTTATCATTAAAGCCCTTATATCTAAGGATTTGAAAGATAGCTTCATGTTTAATGGAGTCAAAGGCCTTTTCAAAATCCAATTTAAGGATTACTATTGGCCTCTTTGACTGGTGGCATTGATGCAAGTATTCGAAAGTCCAACCCAGGCAGTCCTGTATTGTTCTGGTTTTAATGAAACCATATTGGTTCTTATGGATGCACTGCATAATCATTGCTTGGAGTCTATTTGCAGCCATTTTGGACAAAAATTTAAGCCCCATACTAGTGAGAGAGATAGATCTGTAGTCTCCCACTTCCTCAGGAGAAAGTTTTTTGGGCACAAGAGTAATAAAAGAACTATTGATGTTATCTAAGACAGCCTCTCCCTCATGAAAGGCCTGGGCTAGCTCATAAAAATCCCCAGAAATAAGGTGCCAGCATTTCTTAAAAAACAGGCCATTAAATCCATCGGGACCAGGTGCCTTATCCACAGGCATATGCTTGACCACATTGTCCATTTCCTCCTTTTCAAAAGGCCTAGTGAGCACCTCAAGACCAGACACTGGTGAGATAAGCGAAGATAAGTCGAAACCCATCACAATCCCTCTAGAGGTGCCCATTCTATTCTTAAAACAGCTCCAGATAATTCCAGCCATTTGGGAGTGATCAGAGACTACAGTTCCATCAGGTAGTCTTAAACTAGCTATAGAGTTCCTCCTATGCCTCTCAGTGGCCATAGCATGGAAAAATTTAGTGTTTTCTCCCCCCACCTTAAAGTATCTGATAGAGCATCGCTTCTTCCAGTACAGAAATTGTAAGTGCAGAAGGTTTTCCAAATGGGTTTTGACAATTCTTCTGAAGTTGTTCTCTTGAATAACAAGAGGCCTCCACTCCTCTAATTCATCCAGAAGGAAAATGACATGATTGCATTTGCTAATCAATAGCCTCAATTTGGAAAAATTCATTTGCCATCCCTTAAGACACATTCTCAAACATTTAAATTTGTCTGCAATTTTAGCAGTTATGTGTGTTTTCCGAGAGGGCTGCTTCCAAGAAGATTCAACACGGTTCATGAAACCTTCCAGTTCAAGCCAATAGTTTTCAAACCTAAAGATGTTTGATTTTGGAATGGAAGTCTTGATGGATACTAGACAAGGCACATGATCTGATGCAGTCCTAGCCAGGGGCAGAACTTCAGTCATGGGGTAATCAGAGATCCAATCTACAGAGGTAAAAAACCAGTCTAGCTGCTCAAGAAGTGGGGTATCCTGCATATTGGACCAAGTGTAGGATCTGCCTTTGATTGGAAGCTCAAGGAGGCCCAGGTGACCGATAATCTCATTAAAAATGAACATGTCATTTATGTCCCCACCCGGTAAGTTTCTGTTATCCACAGATCGGAGGAAATTAAAATCTCCAAGTAGCAACCAGTGCTCATTAACAGGTATAGCCAGATTGTATAACCAATTAACAAAGTTGTCCCTGGCTACACCCTGACAAGGGCCATAAACAGCCACAAGAGTCCAAGTTTCATTATTTTGCCTGGAAGTAAACTGAACCACCACAGCAAACTGCTGCACTTCAATTATAATGCCACTAAAAACTGCAGAATTCCAGACAACAATAATTCCACCAGAAGCTCCAATTGAAGGAGAACAGACAAAAGAGTCAAATCTTTTAGGGCAGAAAGATTTGATTGTCCGAGAGTCAAAAGAAGCACATTTTGTTTCTTGCAGACAAGCTATTGAACATTGGCTTTCCTCAATTTTCTGCCTAATAGCTCTCTATCTAGCTTCAGAATTCAGGCCTCTTACATTCCAACAGAGAACATTCCAGTTTATACAGCTATTACTCATTATAGCAAAAGATAAAGGCCAGAAACCACATGGCACACA
This sequence comes from Triticum urartu, assembly GCF_003073215.2. Classification (NCBI taxonomy): domain Eukaryota; kingdom Viridiplantae; phylum Streptophyta; class Magnoliopsida; order Poales; family Poaceae; genus Triticum; species Triticum urartu. Next base: position 380,491,312 of record NC_053024.1, on the reverse strand, counting down.
ATACCACATTTCTAAAAGAGCACAGTTTAGTCTGTCCCAACATCATCAAGTTCCAGAAGCAGGAAATTGCCTAAAAATAAAGATAAAGAAAAATTAAGGGCTTGCAAAACCCAATATGCCAGGGACACACTAATCATCATGTTTAGGCGAAGCTACAGCAGGTGGGTCCACCATAAGTGCATCCACAGTTAGCAGAGCAGCATCAATCTGAAGCTCACTTCCAACTTCTTGGAGTCTACTGACAGGGGTTGCAGGAGGAATTCCATCAGAAGCAGGCTCTTCATACATCTGGGCCGTGAAAGGCTTGGCCTTGGGCTTCTTCCTCTTGGGCTGAAGTGCGAGCAATTGGAATGTGGGCTTTAAACCATCCCGCTAAGCCGAGCTTCTGGTGCAGCGTCGAACAGTGGTGTCAACAATTGGAGTTGGCGCCAGAGTCTTCCGTGGCCTGCGAGCTTTAACCGCAGCAGAAGGGGCACCTGCACAGGTTGCACAGCAACAGGATCAGAAAAAAGCGCCCTGGCAACTGGCCTAGCTGGCTCCTCTTCCCTCCATGTAAGGCGTGGCAGGTCCGAATCGCTGAAAGCCAAATCCCAGCTCCTCTTAGACAGAACAACCGGTGACAAAGGTTGCAGCATCACTGGCCTGGGTACAGAGAAAGCTACAGGAGCTTGCAGAAGGTTCTCAAAAGACCTCCTCCAAATCATCTCCAGGGGCAAAGGAGGCCCAAAAGGAATTGCAGGCAGAGCAATCTCCTTCGTGACAGTAGGAGGCTGATACACCACAATTGCCCAATTGTTCGCTGTATCTTCATTGACCACAGGCAACATAATTGCTTCAGATAGATCATCCTCCACCACAATGACGGGTGGATCCTGGTCAGTAGCGGAGCTTGGCTGGGCGAAGAGATCCACCACCATTGACTCTTGATCTTGAACAGGTTCAGGCTCAACATTGTCTTGGCCATTCCCCCAATTGTCCTCGGCCACTTCAATGATCACAGGCTCTGGCGGCGGAGGAGGGACTGCATTCCACCCCAAGGCGGGGTAGACAGGAAGATTAAACGGGGGTAAATCCGGGAAAGGAACACCCGAAACTGGATGCGGATTTCCATTGAGGGGCATCCAATCTTCATCCTGGGGCATCTGCTCAGCAAAGTTCGCTCCCAAAATGTATAGAGGCGCAGTCCAAGAAACCCTCGCCCCACCATAGGCTGCAAAATCCATGAAGACCACATCACATGGTACAAGGAAATCCTCTGGGAATGAAGCGAAGACCAAAGAGCGAACCATATAGGGGTCCTCACTGATCCAATGGTGGAATTTGCCAAAAGTATTCACAGCTGCCCTAATGCATTCAGTGTTGCGAAGGTCCAACGGAATACCAAGAAACATAAGAAGTCCCTGACGAAAACCCTGAACTCCCCGAAAATTTTCACCCTCGTCATGCTTCATAAAACGCACAAAACGGTCATTACCCAGCGGCTGAGGCAGAAGTTGCAGCAGTGAAAATCTGACGGCAGTGTCTCTAAGCTCAAAGAGCCCAACAGACCGGACCCAAGGCTGAGCTGACCGAACATGAACACCATGCCCATGCAACCACTGCACTACTTCCTCCCTAGTAGAACCAATCTCATCTGGTTGAGGAATAGGAATTACCTTCGCAAGCATGAACTCCTCATGGCGGCGCACAATTGGGGTATGTGGCGTCACAAAGGTTCGCGGCATACGATCTTCTCCACCATCAACGATGTGGTGACCAGCAGGTACATACCGCAGGGGATCCAAATGGAAGTTGGCCATCGGAGTCGGGAGCTCCGCTTCCAATGACGGCGAGTGAGGGGGTGGGGAAGGGGTTGCAGGCGGCGAGGTCGGTGGTGTCTTGGGGCCAGGGCTGATGGAACTGGACGACGGTGTAAATGTGGAAGTGCAAGGGAGGTCCAAGTTTGGTAAAGGATTTGTCAGAGAGATATACCCGCAGCGCACCTCGGAAGATGGAGCGTTAACGGGTTTGGCTTGCCACACGAGCCCCAAGATTCTAGCAAATTTGTTGCAATCTTTTTTAACGTGACCAGACCGAAGGCAAGAGATACACCAAAGCGTAGATGTACATGCAGAAGCGAAATGACCCTTCTCAAGGCACTGCTGACACGTAGAAATTTCATCGACCATATCAGAAATTAAGTTATCAAAATCTTCCCTTGCTTGTTGAGACGAGGGGATATCCAGCTGCTCCCCAAAGGAAGCCGGCGAAGCCCGGCCCACCTCAGAGGAGGTTGATGACTCATCAAGGCCCTCCGAGTCCACGAAAGCGGGCCCAACATGGGCCGGCAAGTCCTCATTCAAAGGAACAGAGTTCCTGCCCGAGATTGGTGGCGTGCGATCAGCATGGGGCCTAAGATCATGCACCGTACCAAACGAGATAGATGGTGTCGCCGACGTCCACCGGAGAGTCGCCGGCAAGGTTGGACGAATAACAACCCGCTCATGAGAAGAAATTGAGTAGCCCGCCTGTTCAACATCGCGAATGCAACTTTCCGTAGCTGGATAACGATAATCCTGGCAAGCACCATAGGTCTGAAAAACTGCAAATGAGAGCTTTTTGCCAATTGAATGAGCAGATTTGAAAGAAGACTTAGAAGGCTTAGAGCGCAGGGCTAAAACCCCAAGAGCAGCACGTCTCTTTGAGGGACTCACTAGGATCCACTCAGCATCACACTCCAAATTCCAGATCTTGAACTCACGACTCCAATTAGGACCACCGTTACTCCACAGATGAAAGTAACATTTGAATTGTTCGCAAGAAAAAGATCGAAGGCGAAGAATAATCATGGCAACAACCTTGCAAGAGACTTGAAATCCAAATACCTTGTCCTTTATCAAAAACACCATGAAATCAATGCCCGATCCACCAATAGCTGCTTCCAGAGCCGCAGCCACAGAATCTTCGTTCAAACGAAAATTGTGGCGTCCAAACGAAACCACCATGGTGAAGATGTAGGAGTCCTCCATGGGGTGTACCGAAAAGCCCGTAGATCTGAAAACCTTCTTCGCAAAAGCCAAACCCTTGGAGAAGTCCAGTCCAAGGGTGGAACCCTCCATGGAACCCATTAAAGATGGGTATGAACGTGTAGATCTCGGAGCACCGAAGAGATCCACTGGAAGGGAACCAGAATTTAGTGGCTAGTGGAGGAGATCGCCGGAAGGGGGTGGAGATCGCCGGGGGGGGGGTGGGGGCGCCATGCTCACTAAGATCTTGCGAACGAACTCGACCAACTCGCAACACAGAAAGACATGAGGTTTATACTGGTTCGGGCCACCGTTGTGGTGTAATACCCTACTCCAGTGTGGTGGTGGTGGATTGCCTCTAGGGCCGATGATGAACAATACTGGGTACAGAAGGTTACGGTGGCGGAAAAGTATTTTGGTTGACGCTTCTGTTGATAAAGGAATATGTGAGGATTTATAGAACTCATAGGAAGGTCGGTGGACTCCTGAGGTGCCCACATGCCAGGGGCGCCCCCCTAGGGAGCGCCCTGGAGGCTTGTATAGTCCTCGGGACTCTTCTAACTTGGCCTCCAAGCTCCGTGGGTATCTTCTGGTCCAAGAAAATCATAGTAAAGTTTTATTCCGTTTGGACTCCGTTTGATATTCCTTTTCCGTAAAACTCAAAAACAAGGAAAAACAGAAATTGTCACTGGGCTCTAGGTTAATAAGTTAGACCCAAAAATAATATAAAATAGCATATTAATGCATATAAAACATTCAAAATAGATAATATAATAGCATGAAACTATCAAAAATTATAGATACGTTGGAGACATATCAAGCATCCACAAGCTTAATTCCTACTCGTCCTCGAGTAGATAAATGATAAAAACAGAATTTTTGATGTGGAATGCTACCTAACATATTTATCCATGTAATTTTCTTTATTGTGGCATGAATGTTCAGATCCATAAGATTCGAAACAAAATTTTAATGCTGACATAAAAACAATAATACTTCAGGTATACTAATAAAGCAATCATGTCTTCTCAAAATAACATGGCCAAAGAAAGCTATCCCTACAAAATCATATAGTCTGGCTATGCTCCATCTTCATCACACAAAGTATTAAATCATGCACAACCCTGATGACAAGCCAAGCAATTGTTTCATACTTTTGATGTTCTCAAACTTCTTCAACTTTCACGCAATACATGAGTGTGAGCCATGGATATAGCACCATAGGTGGAATAGAATATGGTGGTTGTGGGGAAGAAAAAAAAAGAGGAGATAGTATCACATCAACTAGGCGTATCAACGGGCTATGGAGATGCCCATCAATAGATATCAATGTGAGTGAGTAGGATTGCCATGCAATGGATGCACTAGAGCTATAAGTTTATGAAAGCTCGGAAAGAAACTAAGTGGGTGTGCATCCAACTCGCTTGCTCACGAAGACCTAGGGAAATTTTGAGGAAGCCCATCATTGGGATATAAAAGCCAAGTTCTATAATGAAAAATTCCCACTAGTATATGGAAGTAACAACATAGGAGACTCTCTATAATGAAGATCATGGTGCTACTTTGAAGCACAAGTGTGAAAACAGGATAGTAACATTGTCACTTCTCTCTTTTCGCTCATTTTTTGTGGGCTTCTTTGGCCTCTTTTATTTTTTGTAAAGTCCGGAGACTCATCCCAACTTGTGAGGGAATCATAGATTCCATCATCCTTTCCTCACATGGGACAATGCTCTAATAATGATGATCATCACACTTTTATTTACTTACAACACAAGAATTACAACTCGATACTTAGAACAAAATATGACTCTATGTGAATGCCTCCGGCGGTGTACCGGGATGTGCAATGATCTAGCGTAGAAAATGACATCAAAAAACGGACAGACCATGTAAACATCATGCTAGCTATCTTACGATCATGCAAAGGAATATGACAATGATGGAGCGTGTCATAATAAAATGGAACGGTGGAAGTTGCATGGCAATATATCTCAGAATGACTATGGAAATGCCATAATAGGTAGGTATGGTGGCTGTTTTGAGGAAGGTATAAATGGTGGGTGTAATGCACCAGCGAAAGTTATGTGGTACTAGAGAGGCTAGCAATGATGGAAGGGTGAGAGTGCGTATAATCCATGGACTCAACATTAGTCATAAAGAGCTCACATACTTATTGCAAAAATCTACAAGTCATCAAAACCAAGCACTACGCGCATGCTCCTAGGGGGATACATTGGTAGGAAAAGACCATCGCTTGTCCCCAACCGCCACTCATAAGGAAAGCAATCGAAACAAAGTAATAGATGCATGCTCCTAGGCGGATAAATTGGTAGGAAAAGACCATTGCTCGTCCCCGATCGCCACTCATAAGGAAGACAATCAACAAACAAATCATGCTCCAACTTCATCACATAACGGTTCACCATACATGCATGCTACGGGAATCACAAACTTTAACACAAGTATTTCTACCAAACCACAATTACTCACTAGCATGACTCTAATATCACCATCTTTATATCTCAAAACAATCATAAGGAATCAAAATTCACATAATATTGAATGCACTTTATATGAAAGTTTTTATTATATCCTTCTTGGATGTCCATCATATTAAGACTAAATTCATAACCAAAGAAAATTACCATGATGTTTAGAGAGAGTCTCAAAATAATATAAGTGAAGCATGAGAGTTTCTATAAAATAAAGCCACCGCCGTGCTCTAAAAATATATAAGTGAAGCACTAGAGCAAAATTGCCTAGCTCAAAAGATATAAGTGAAGCACATAGAGTATTATAATAAATTCATGGTTCAAGCGTGTCCCTCTCAAAAGGTGTGTACAGCAAGGATGATTATGGAAAACTAAAAAGCAAAGACTCATATCATACAAGACACTCCAAGCAAAACACATATCATGTGGTGAATAAAAATATAGCCTCAAGTAAATTTACCGATAGACGAAGACGAAAGAGGGGATGCCTTCCGGGGTATCCCCAAGCATAGATGCTTGGTTGTCCTTGAATATTCCCTTGGGGTGCCTTGGGCATCCCCAAGATTAGGCTCTTGCCACTCCTTATTCCATAGTCCATCAAATCTTTACCCAAAACTTGAAAACTTCACAACACAAAACTCAACAGAAAACTCATGAGATTCGTTAGTATAAGAAAATAAATCACCACTTTTGTTACTGTTGTGAACTCATTATTTATTTATATTGGTGTAATATCTACTGTATTCCAACTTATCCATGGTTCATACCTCCCGATACTACCCATAGATTCATTAAAATAAGCAAACAACACATAGAAAACAGAATTTGTCAAAAACAGAACAGTCTGTAGCAATATAGAAACTTAGAATACTTTTGTAACTCCAAAAATTCTGAAAAATTATGAAATCAGAGGAAATTTGTATATCAATCTTGTGCAGGAAGAATTATTATTTTACCGCACTTCTATGAATAATGAAAATTATTTTACTGGGCGTAAAAGTTTCTATTTTTCAGCAAGATCAAATCAACTATCACCATAAGCCATCCCAAAGGTCTTACTTGGCACAAAAACTAATTAAAACACCAAAACACATCTAACCAGAGGCAAGATAATAAATGTATTGCAATACAGGAACAACAAGAAAGAAAGAAAAAATAAAATTGGGTTGCCTCCCAACAAGCGCTATTGTTTAACGCCCCTAGCTAGGCGTTGATAATTTTAATGATGCTCACATGAAAGATAGGAATTGAAACACGAATAGAGCATCATATAGCATGTGAAAAACAAATTTAAGTCTAACATACTTCCTATGGATAGGCATTTTATAGGGAAAAATATCAAGGCAAGCAAAAACTAGCATATGCAAGGAAGAAGAAAGAAACAGTAACAATCCCAACATAATAGGAGGTAATCTAGTAACATGAAAATTTCTACAACCATATTTTCCTCTCTCATAATAATTATATATAGTATCATAATCAAATTCAACAATATAGCTATCATATAAAATATTCTCAAGATGATCCACATGCATGCAAAGTTGACACTCTTCCAAAATAGTGGGATTATCATAAAATAAAGTCATGACCTCTCCAAACCCACTTTTATCAAAAAAATCATAAGATTGATCATTCTCCAAAGTAGTGGGATCATTATTACCTAGCGTTGAAACTCTTCCAAACCCACTTTCAATATTATAGCAAACATATTCATCATGAGGCTTAAATAAAATTTCAAGATCATAAGAAGCATTATCACCCCAATCATGATCATTGCAATAAGTAGCGGACATAGCAAAACTAGCATCGCCAAACTTGGGGTTTTGCATATTATTAGAACAATTGACATTAATAGAATTTATAATAACATCATTGCAATCATGCTTTTGATTCAAGGAACTATCAAGTATGGGTGCAATAGTAATAATCTCATGTTTAACATAAGGAACTATAGCAAATTCATCTCTATAAATATTATTAATATTGGCATCATGGCCATAAGAATAGCAAGCATCACACTCATCAAGGGAGGGTATCTCAATAAAATCATCAGAATCATAATTATCTATAGATTCATGCATATCATTATTTTCTTCCAAAGCAACAGTCATTCTCTTAAGAAATTATTTGACATAGGCATTGTGAGCATAGTTTTCATAGCAATGTTGAAGTATGTCAAAAAAATTAGATTTGTAGAGAGTAATATCATACTTTTCAATCAAATAAGAAACTTCATAAGCACCCTTAAAAGCAACAAATTCTTCAATTTGTTCGATACTATAGTAAATATAAATACCTTTTTCATAAGAAGATAAGATTTCATGATCATAAACTCACATAGGTAGGGAAGGTGTTTTTTGGGTTCTTAAAGCAACAAGTAAAATCAAAAAGTTTACAAAGATTCCAAGCATAACATAGCAAACAATTTATTTGATTCCATAAGAGTATCCCTTTTTTAGAAAAACGGTGACGCACAAAATGAGCATACTCATCTAAAGATTTTACCTCAACTAAACTAGTTGGGGTTGCGGCACGAGCACATATGGATCGAAGATGATCCAACTAGAAAATTTAAGTGGATCCATATCAATAGATTTTTAGCAAGCAAAGATTCAAGCAAATAGAAGGCACATGGCATCACAAGAAAAGATAACAAACGAGCAAAAAGGCAAACAAAAAGATGAATCGAAGAAGGGCGAATAAACAGGCAAATCTTTTTGTATTTTTCTGAAATCGTTTTAGAAGTGGGGGAGAGGAAAACGAAAGGCAAGGCAAATAATGTAATGCAAGAGATGAGAGTTTATGATGGGTACTTGCTAGGCTTGATGTAGATCTCCCCAGCAATGGCGCCAGAAATTCTTCCTACTACTTCTTGAGCTTGCATTGGTTATTCCCTTGAAGAGGAAAGGGTGATGCAGCAAATTAGAGTTAAGTATTTCCCTCAGTTAAGAACCAAGGTATCAATACAGTAGGAAGAACACGCAAATCCCCAGTATATGCACCAACACAAACAATCAAACACTTGCACCCAACGCGAAAAGGGGGTTGTCAATCCCTTCACGGTCACTTGCAAAGGTGAGATCTGATAGAGATAGATATAAAATATTACTAAAATGTAAAAGTAAATAAATTACATCAAGGTATTTTTGTTATATATATTTGAAAATATATGAAGGAAAATAGACCCGAGGGGCCATAGGTTTCACTAGAGGCTTCTCTCTTGAAGGCAAATAATACGGTGGGTGAACAAATTATTGTCGAGCAATTGATAGAAAAGCGCAAAGTTATGACGATATCCAAGGCAATGATTATGAATATAGGCATCATGTCCGTGTCAAGTAGTCCGACTCCTTCCTGCATCTACTACTATTACTCCACACATCGACCGCTATCCAGCATGCATCTAGAGTCTTTAGTTCATAAAGAACAGACTAACGCCTTAAGTAAGATGACATGATGTAGAGGGATAAACTTAAGCAATATGATGAAACCCCCATCTTTTTACCCTTGATGGCAACAACACAATACGTGTCTCACTACCCCTACTTTGTCACTGGGTGAAATCACGCAAGATTGAACCCAAAACTGAGCACCTCTCCGTTGCAAGAAAAATCAATCTGGTTGGCCAAACCAAACAGATAATTCAAAGAGAAATACAAAGATATCAAATCATGCATATAAGAATTCAGAGAAGATTCAAATAATATTCGTAGATAAGCTGATCATAAACCCACAATTCATCGATCTCGACAAACACACTGCAAAAGAAGATTACATCGGATAGATCTCCAAGAACATCGAGGAGAACATGGTATTGAGAATAAAAGAGAGAGAGAGAAGAAGCCATCTAGCTACAAGCTATGGACCCGTAGGTCTTTGGTAAACTACTCACGCTTCATCGGAAGGGCGATAGGGTTGATGTAGATGCCCTCCGTGATCGAATCCCCTCTGGCAGGATGCCGGAAAAGGCCCCAAGATGGGATCTCATGGGTACAGAAGGTTACGGCGACAGAAAAGTGTTTTGGTGCATGCATATGTTGATAATGGAATATTTGAGGATTTATAGAACTCAAAGGGAGGTCAGTGGACTCCCGAGGGGCCGACAAGCCAGGGGCGCTCCCTGGAGGCTTGTGGAGTCATCGGGACTCTTCTGACTTGGCCTCCAAGCTCCGTGGGTGTCTTCTGGTCCAAGAAAAATCATCGTAAAGTTTTATTCTGTTTGGACTCCATTTGATATTCCCTTTTGTAAAACTCAAAAACAAGGAAAAAACTGAAACTGGCACTGGGCTCTAGGGTAATAAGTTTGTCCCAAAAATAATATAAAATAGCATATTAATGCATATAAAACATCCAAAACAGATAATATAATAGCATGGAACAATCAAAAATTATAGATACGGTGGAGACGTATCACCCACCTATATATATGTGGGAGGGGGGCACCACACATAACCACGACAGTCTCTTAGTCATGTGCGAACCCCTCCCCTCCCCCCTCCATAGTTTTGTCCCTCAGTCATATTTTCATAGTGCTGAGGCAAAGCCCTGCGGAGATAGCATCACCACCACTGTCACCATGCTACCGTGCTGCTGGAACTCATCCACTACTTCGTCGTCTTGCAGGATCAAGAAGGCGAGGACGTCACCGAGCTAAACGTGTGCTGAACACGGAGGTGTCGTATGTTCGATACTTGATCTGTTGGATCGTGAAGAAGTTCGACTACATCAACCGCATTAATAAACGCTTCCGCTTACGGTCTACGAGGGTACGTAGACATACTCTGCCCTCTCTCGTTGCTATGCATCTCCATGGATAGATCTTGCGTGTGTGTAGAATTTTTTTGTTTTCCATGCAACGTTTCCCAATAGTCTGGAGATGACAAGATGATACGTGGCCACTCCATCAACCTGCTCCATTTGTTTGACACTCCCGAGAAGTTCAAGGTTATGAGTTTAATTGTAGAGACGGTCAAGAGGACAACTGCTGACTAGAAGAGATCTTGTGGATATGCTCCACACATTCAGATGCTCGTCAACTCCAAAGTTGGAACGAGCACATATCTACTAGATCGTGAGCATCTGTCGGCATCCTGGGAACGGGGGTCCCCAGACTTGCCTGCCTGCGACCCGCTGCGTGGCTAAGCCAGCAGGCCGTATGGCCCATCTTCATCAACAAGGCATCCAAGACCCTCACGAGGGGCCAAGCCTCGCGAGGAGGACGACACGAGACCTCCTCTAGAGCGGCCTAGTCAGTTAGGCTCACAAGGAGCAGAGATATCAAGGCGAGGCGATCCTCACGAGGCTCTCGTGACATGAGCCATGACGATCGACACCAGGCGGGCGCCAGCACACGTAGCATCCTCGTTTCCTCTTTGGTGCTAAGGAAACTAGCGCGGGCGAGGAGTACCGAGGCATCAGGCAAAGGTTGCCATTTTGGTGCAACAAGACCAAGACCAGAAAGACGGCAAGACGGAGGTCATCGTGGAGCCCAAGACAGCATAACCACCAGAGCCCTTCGCATGCGCATACCACCTTTTGTCAGGATAGCTTGTACTAGCTATCCCCCTTCAAATTAGCCCGCCGTTGTTGGCTCCCTTCCCGCTCAATATTTGGGATGAGGACCAGGGCCTCTATAAGTAGGGCTAGCCACCACCATAGAAAAGGGGGGCGAGGAGACGGCATCTTAGATCACTCTCTCACCCATACAAGTTAGCCACGCACAAGAACACCTCAACCTCAGGAGGCTGTTCCTCCCCTTGTATTGTTCATCATTAGCCCAAGAGGCAATCCACCACCACCACACTAGAGTAGGGTGTTACATCACAACAGTGGCCCGAACCAGTATAAATCATGTGTCTTTCTGTGTTGCGAGTTTGTCGAGTTCGTCTGCGAGATCTTAGCAAGCTAGGGCGTAGATCGGTAGGAGGGAAAGACTTCGCTCGCACCCCAGTGTTTGAACCTTAAGGGTTTGCCGGAACCCCACATCCGACATTTGGCGCGCCAGGTAGGGGTGCGCCGCGGCTTCCCTTCCGTCGATCTGCGCTCCGTCGCCACCGCGCTTCGCCCACATGACAGGCTCCCTACCGCCGACTCCGACGGTCAGTGTCGACAACGGGGCCAGGGGGCTCTGACCTCTGGCCCCCGCCCTGTGGCGGGTGCAGTGGCCGCCCAAGTTTAGGCTGGAGATGCCGCCGCGCTAAGATGGAGTGGCGGACCCGTCAGCTTTCCTGCTGGCGTACGAGGAGGCCGTCCTCGAGGCCGGGGCGATGACAAGGTCATGGCCAACTGGCTTCCCGTGGCCCACGCCGGCGAGCCACGCACCTGACTGCTCAACCTTCCCAGATCCACGGTGGCATCTTGGGAGGAGCTTCGCGACCTCTTCACTGGTCCCTACGCGGTGCCGGCGCACCACGCAGTTGCGGCCCTGCTGGGCGGCTCTCAAGCACCGCCGTTAGATCGCCATGCCAAACCGTTCCTCCGTCAGATCGGGGCCACCTCTAGGCGCCCGGGGGCTCCCCCGGGTTGGGCTGCGCCAGGGGCCGACCTTACCTTCGGCTCAGAAGATCACCCCGACTCCACCGCCGCCTCCGGAGTGCTTCCGATGCTCTGCACACCCACCATCTACAACGTGGACGTCACCAAGACCCTCATCGACGGTGGTGCCGGCCTCAACTTGCTCTCCATGTGCCACTCGAGCAGCTCGGCCTCAGTAAGCCCTTCTCGGGAGTGGGTGGTGGAGCTGCCCACTCCCTGGGACAGATCTGCCTCCCTGTCACCTTCGGCACACGCGACAACTACCGCACCAAGCTGGCGGACTTCAACGTCGCTTGCATCGGCCCCCCGTACAATGCCATCCTCGGGTACCCGGCTCTCACTCAGTTCATGGCAGCGACTCACCCGGCTTACAACCTCGTGAAGATGCCAGGGAGCAAGGGCGTCCTCACCATCAAGGGGGACACTAAGGAGGCCGTGACAGCGCTCAGGTTCGCCTTCAAGACCGCGGCAGTAGCACAACCCGCCGACGCAGGTGCCCCCGTGGCCAGGAAGGCCGCGCCCACCAAGAAGAAGTAGTTGTTCACCCAAGCCAAGGTGGAAACCAAGCAGGTACCGGTCAGGAGCCACCTTTACCATAGGAGCCGGTCTCGACCGGGAACAAGAAGAAGCGCTGGTGAGGTTCTTGCGCGCGAACAAGGAGATATTCGCGTGGGAGCCAAATCAGCTGGTAGGGGTACCGAGGGAGGTGATACAGCATCATCTAAGGGTATGCCCCAACGTCCACCCCATGAAGCAGCGAGCGAGACGGCGGTCCACTGAGAAGCAGGCCTTCGCCGTCCAAGAGACACGCAAGCTGGAAGCGGTAGGTGCCATCTGAGAGGTCCGGTACCCCGAATGGCTAGTGAACCCTGTCGTGGTGTCGAAAAAAGGTGGGAAGGAACGGATGTGTGTCGACTTCACCAATCTTAACAAAGCCTGCCCTCAAGACCCGTTCCCACTCCCGCGCATCGACCAGATCGTTGACTCCACCGCCGAGTGTGACCTGCTGTGCTTCCTGGATGCGTTCTCAGGGTATCATCAAATCAAGATGGCGATGGAAGATGTGGAGAACACGGCCTTCCTGACACCATTTGGGGTGTACTGCTACACCTGCGTGCCCTTCGGGCTGCGCAACGCGGGCGCGACCTTTCAGCGGTTGATGCACATCGCTCTGGGGCAGCATCTCGGGAGAAATGCAGAGGCTTGCGTCGATGACTTAGTGGTCAAGTCTCGCGAGGCAAGGACATTGATTCAAGACTTGGAGGAGACCTTTGAGAGCCTGCGCCAAGTGAACTTAAGGCTCAACCCGGAGAAGTGTGTGTTCGGTGTCCCCTCCGGCAAGCTGCTGGGATTCCTTGTATCCCACAGGGGGATCGAGGCGAGCCCGGAGAAGGTCAAGGCCGTCGAGGACATGAGCCCGCTGCGGACCCTCAAAGAGATGCAGAAGCTAGCAGGGCGGGTGACCGCATTAGGGCGTTTCATCTCCAAAATGGGAGAGCGCGCCTTACCATTCTTCAAGTTCATGAAGAGGAAGGACCCGTTCGAGTGGAACCCGGAGGCCGACCGGGCCTTCCAAGACCTCAAGAAATACCTTACTAGCCCCCCAGTGATGGTGGCACCGCAGCCCCTCGAGCCTCTAGTACTCTACCTTGCTGCCACCCCGTACTACGCCAGCGCGGCGTTGGTGGCAGTTCGGGAGGAGCGCCAAGTCAAGGGCGTGCCCCGCCAGGCCAAGGCTGATGTAGTTGGGGTCAGGAAGGTGCAGCAAAGGCATCAACGGTGGAAGTCCAAGCTCAGCAGGGCGGCGCCGTAGAAGCTCCTGAGGACACCAGGGTCTCAGGGACCCTTCCACCTCAGGATATGTCCCGATCACCGTAGGACCCGAGCCTCGACAGCACGCCAGCCCTCCTCGAACACCCGGTGTACTTTGTCAGTACCGTACTACGACACGCGAGAGCACGCTACCCCATGCCCCAGAAGCTCCTGCTCGCACTCCTGGTGGCCTCACGCAAGCTACGACACTACTTCCAGGGCCACCCCATCAAGGTCGTCTCAGCCTACCCACTAGAAAGGATACTTAGGAGCCCTAACTCAGCCAGAAGGGTCGCAGAGTGGAACATCGAGTTGCAAGCATTCCAGTTGGAGTTCAGCACTACCAGGGTCATCAAGGGGGCCACACTCGCTGACTTTGTGGCAGAATGGAAAGATGCCCCGACACTTGAGGAAGGAGAAGGTCCACCTCCCCAGGAAGTGAGGCTCCGAACGTTGGGTCATGTATTTCGATGGCTCCTTCGCACACCAGGGCGCGGGGACTGGAGCAGTGCTAATCTTGCCCACCCAGGACAAGCTCTACTACGCCGTGCAACTCTGCTTTCATCACGGCGAGAAGGTCTCCAACAACATCACGGAGTACGAAGGCCTCATAGCTGGCCTGAAGGCTGCAGCGGCCCTAGGGGTGAAGCGCCTCACTGTCAGAGGCGACTCACAACTCCTCGTTAACTTCTCCAACAAGGTGTACGAGCCAAAGGACGAGCATATGGAGGCCTACCTCATGGAGGTGCGCAAGATGGAGAAACAGTTCTCGGGCCTGGAGCTGCAGCACGTACCCCGGGGCACCAACAAGGAAGCCGATGACATCGCCCGGAGAGCATCCAAGCGGCAACCGTAGGAGCCCGGCATCTTTGAGGAGCGGCTCTTCAAGCCATCAGCTGTGCCACCTCTTTCAAGCACGACCCAGCCTCGGGAGGAGCTCCCCCAGCCTCCGGCCATGGGAGCCCCGACCTGTGGACCGACCTCCGGGGCTCGGCTGCTCTTGGCGCTCGAGCCTCAGGAGGAATGCTGGACCAAGGAATTCAAGGAGTACTTAACGCATGGGACGTTGCCGGAAAAGGAAGAGGAGGCAGAGCGCGTGGCCCGGCAAGCCACGACATACTATATCCAAGACGGCGAGTTATATAAGAAATGACCGAACGATGTCACATGCGTTGTATATCCAGCGACCAATGAAGGGAGTTGCTGATTGACATACACGGCGGGGACTACGGACACCACTCATCAGCACGGACCCTCGTCGGCAAGGTGTTCCACAGTGGATTCTACTAGCCTACAACACTCAACGACGCAGCTGAGCTGGTGAAGTCTTGCGAAGCCTGCCAATTCCACGCCAAGCAAGTCCATCAACCAGCTCAAGGCCTTCAAACTATCCCGCTCACATGGCCATTCATGGTTTGGGGGCTGGATATCCTAGGCCCGTTCCCTCGGGCGCCAGGGGGCTACCGTTACCTCTACGTCGCCATCAACAAGTTCACCAAGTGGGCGGAAGTGGAAGCCGTCCGTACCATCCCGGCCGGCTCTGCTATCAAGTTCATCAAGGGCCTCATGAGCCGCTTCGGGGTCCCCAACCGCATCATCACAGATAACGGTTTGCAGTTTACTAGCAACCTCTTCAAAACCTATTGTGCTAACCTTGGAACACAGATCTGCTACGCTTCGGTGGCCCACCCCAGGAGCAATGGTCAGGTCGAACGTGCTAACATGGAGGTCCTAGGGGGCCTCAAGACCAGGACCATCAAGAAGAAGCTGGAGGCCTATGGCAGGGGCTGGCACGACGAGCTCCAGTTCGTACTGTGGTCCATCCGGACCACCGCCACCAAGCCAATGGGAGAGACTCCATTATTCCTCGTCTACGGAGCCGAAGCGGTCCTCCCTCACAAGCTCAAGCATCGCTCCGCACGGGTCCTGGCGTTCGACGAAACGCAGCAGGACGCTGCGCGGGGGATGGACCTCGTGTTAGTGGAGGAACATCGTCACGGAGCTGCGCTGCGGGCGGCGAGGTACCAACAAGCACTGCGGCGGTACCACTGCCGCAACATCCACTCCAGGACACTCGAGACGGGAGACCTAGTCCTGAGGCGGGTCCTCTCCAGTGAAGGGCTGCATAAGCTTTCACCAATGTGGGAGGGCCCGTTCAAGGTCGTCCACATCTCTAGGCCTGGCGCTATGTGCCTGGAGACAAAAGACGGAGTACCGGTCCAAAACGCCTGGAACATCCAGCACCTCCGGAGGTCTTACCCATAAAGCATGGCCCAGGGCCTGAGAAGCAAGGCCCAGAGCCTGAGAAGCAAGGCCCAGAGCCTGTGAAGCAAGGCCCAGAGCCTGAGAAGCAAGGCCCAGAGCCTGTGAAGCAAGGCCCAGATCCTATGAAGAAGGCCCAGTGCCTGTGAAGAATCGCTGCCCGTGACACTCTCACGTAATAATGAGTTGGGGCTATACACGCCCCGGAGTCTCGGGGGTGCCGGCCTCAGGCCCTGGGGCTCCCGCCCATGCCTAGTGGACAGCACTTAGCTCCGCGCTGGTGAGAAGACTTGAAGACTAGATTAGGTGCCGGACGCGGCTTTTCATTTGCTTTTCGTATTTGGCTCCCTTTTCCTTAATCGAAATTTGCTTTTGGCATTCCTTGTTGAGTTGACCCTCTCGTTTCTTGCTGCATTTTTCCGGCTCGGGTTAGCTCGTGTTCTCTCTCTCGCATGCCTCACGAGGGGGCTGGGCAGGTGTCCTCGCAAGCATTTTCTCCCTTCTCTGCCTTCTCGCGAGCCACCCTTGTTCGAGCCCAAAAGTTGGCGTGCCTCTCCTAGTCCGCGCCCCTCATGTACCGCGATACAAGGCGCCAGGCCAGGACCAGGGCGAACGGAAAATCTTTTAACACATTTCCTAACGAGCTTTCGCAGTTCCCCAGTAGATGCAGGCTACCAAGGCAAGATGGGCACGAGGAAATGAGCACCTCGTGAGGAAAAGGGCGTCTCGGATATACCAGGTTAAGTCATCTTTGCACGAAATAACGACACAACACGCATGGTGCCACAATCGAGGAACCATAGTTCAATACACGCCCCCCTAGGCCCAAACTGGTTACATTCTTGATGCGGGAAAAAGAGTAAAACAAAAGCAGCGGCACAGCAATCTACGGAGGCAGGCCCCTAGCGGCACCTCGAACCTAGTCGGATCCTTCTTCGCGCTTCACGGAGGCACGGCGACGGGATGACCCACTGCCGCCTCCAAAGCAGGCGCGGCGGCTGGTCGTGGCCACCGCTGCTGGAGCTGTCACCGGAGGAAGAGCCGCCGTAGCGAGACAAGACGCAGCCACCCCCGAGGGCAGGCTCGCCCCCATCCTCGTCGCGACAGTCCCCGAGACCGAGCACCTCCTCACCATCGTTCGCCTCGGGGTAGCACCCGGCGCGGCGACCATCTTCCCCAAACACATTCACGAAGAGGGTTGATTCGTCATCGTACTTGAAGTGGAGGGTGCACCGCCGACCCAAGACGCGCTCGCGGGCAAATGTCTGCCAACCGCGGGCCAGGGCTATGTTGCCCGCGGCGAAAGTCGCGACTGCAACCCAAAAGGCCTTGCTGCAGCAACCATCCGCCTGCAGCTAGAGTCCGCCTGGACCGGAGGCCGGCAGCTCGTTGGCGAAGAAGTGCGGAAGTTGGAGCCAGTTGCCGGCTGGGTTCTCTGACCAGACGACAAACTCCGGCGAGACATCCACCGTGTGGAAGCGCGGACGGGGGGGGCGCCACCAAAGCACGCCTCCCCTCGTCAGTTGGATCGCCGTGGCTGGGACGACCCACTCCGCGTGCCGTGTCGCCACTTCGACAGTGGGCCGTGACAGGGGACGCGGTGTGCTTGCGTGGATGGCCACGTCCGCGCTTGGGCGCCGGCGAGCCGGGTCCCTCGTGAGGGGCCTTTCCCTTCTCGGCGGCGGAGAACTTCCTTCGTGGCGCCATTGGTGGCACAACGAGCAACGAAGCAAGGAAGAAGAAGCTAGGAGTGGAGCGAGGAAGAAGAAGCAGCAAGAGAGGAAGAGATGGGTGGCGGGGGCTCCCCCCCATTTATAGCAAGAGAAGGCCAACCGGCACCTCCCACGACCGCAGGTAATGATGGTTTCCCTTGCATGTCGCAGGGACTCGTCAAGTCGTGCAGTCGCCGAGGCGGCGTGGGGAAGCGGAGGCGCCCACAACCAATCAACCACCACGCGTCAACCAAGACCGCAGGCTTTGGGGGCCCGCGGTGCTCCGTGCTTGGCCCTTGGCTTCATCGCAAAGCCAAGCCCGAGCGCACCTTGGGCCCAGGGGCTACTGTCGGCATCCTGGGAATGGGGGTCCCCAGACTTGTCTGCCTACGGCCCGCTGCGTGGCTAAGCCAGCAGGCCGTACGGCCCATCTTCATCAACAAGGCATCCAAGACCCTCACGAGGGGCCAAGCCTCGCGAGGAGGACGACACGAGACCTCCTCTAGAGCGGCCTAGTCAGTTAGGCTCACAAGGAGCAGAGATATCAAGGTGAGGCGACCCTCACGAGGCTCTCGTGACGTGAGCCATGACGATCGACACCAGGCGGGTGCCAGCACGCGCAGCGTCCTTCTTTCCTCTTTGGTGCCGAGGAAACTAGCGCAGGCGAGGAGTACCGAGGCATCAGGCAAAGGTTGCCATTTTGGTGCAACAAGACCAAGACCAGAAGGATGGCAAGACAGAGGTCATCGTGGAGCCGAAGACAGCGTCACCAACAGAGCCTTTCGCAGGCGCAGACCACCTTTTGTGAGGATAGCTTGTACTAGCTGTCCCCCTTCAAATTAGCCTGCCGTTGTTGGCTCCCTTCCCACTCAATATTCGGGAAGAGGACCAGGGCCTCTATAAGTAGGGCTAGCCACCACCATAGAAAAGGGGGGCGAGGAGACGACATCTTAGATCACTCTCTCACCCATACAAGTTAGCCACGCACAAGAACACCTCAACCTCAGGAGGCTGTTCCTCCCCTTGTATTATTCATCATCAGCCCAAGAGGCAATCCACCACCACACTAGAGTAGGGTATTACAGCACAATGGTGGCCTGAACCAGTATAAATCATGTGTCTTTCTGTGTTGCGAGTTCGTCGAGTTCGTCCGCGAGATCTTAGCGAGCTAGGGCGTAGATCGGTAGGAGGGAAAGACTTCGTGCGCACCGCAGTGTTCAAACCTTAAGGGTTTGCCGGAACCCCACATCCGACAACATCTCCCTCTTCCGCCAGAGTTCGAGGATAGTGTGGTGGTGATGGATTCCTCAGACCCCACATCTATTGAGGCTCAAGAGAAGATTCAGGAAGCAGCAGCAGCAAAAGCAGCCAACAAAGCTTCAGCTCCCAATGTACCCATTGCAAATCTCAAGACAAAGCAGGATCGGATGGCATGTCTACTGGAAGCAACACCGAGGATTGAGCAAAGTTTGGCCAACCTAGCCAAGAATCAGGAGAGCTTAGAGTGGATAGTGGAAGACAAAATGTACAATCTTGATGTCAAGGTCATAGAGATCCAGTCCATTGTGGAGAAGCTTAGAGATGATGCGGAGAGTGGAGATGACAGACAGACCACTGAGAGATTCCAGACTGTGCCAAGGGCACCCAGATCTTCAGTTGTGCCGGTTGTAGATACGAGGACCATTCATTCTGCACCTGCCACCACTGCTACAGTGCCACCTCCAGTGTCTACACCACCGTTTCAGCAGACATCTTCAGAAGCATTTGCAGACGCAGTTCTCTCAATGTCGTCTACGCACACAGGAGCCACCAGCCAGAAGACCCCTTCAGGAGCTCCGGAGGATCGTGCCTAGACAGACGCATAGCTTTATACCTTTTCGAGCTTTTTGGTACTTATTGCCAAAGGGGGAGAAATTGTATAGATCATTAGGCTTCAAGAGAGAGTGTCTCACTTTTGCTCTTGGGTTTTTTCTCGAGTTTTTTTAGTATGTTTGTTTGATTCATGATACTTGTTTGGTTGATGCTTGTGAGATACTATGTTAGGTTGAGTGATTGATCATACTATGCTTAATGTGTGCTTAATGCCTGTCTCTATCATCATGTATGTATGATCATTCACTTATGTCTTTGGTGATGCGTGCATGTTATTTCATTCATATCACTTTGTGCGGTCCACCAAGATGTATGTGACATGGAAAAGTGACCCATGATCCTAATCGATTGTGCATTTGCATTCAAATGCAATTTTTTTATAATGCACAAATTTAGTGGGAGCTCTTGCTTATCACATACTTCTCAAAGCGATGATGTATTTCATTCATTTAATCATTTGTCGAAGCTTTGATCTATATGTTGTCATCAATTACCAAAAAGGGGGAGACTGAAAGTGCAACTAATCACCGGGTGGTTTTGGGCATAACAACATATATCTCATTGAACTAATATCCTTTCAAGATAAACATTTCAGGATGTTCAATGATTGGCATGGCATGACATAGATATGTGGACCCCTCAAAATGCTAAGGACAAGGATTGGCAAAAGCACAAAACTCTTCATCTTTGTTTAAGTGATCCAAGATCACATTGAGTCCATAGGAAAGCCAATACTATTAAAAGGGGATGAGGTGTTGCATAATGGTCTACTTGCTCATAGTGCTTAGTGATATTGCTCCAAAACCCCTAGCCACCTTCTCTATCCAAATATGTCAAACCCCTAATTCCAAACTGGGCTTCACCGATATTTTCCATCCGGAGCCATCGATTTCATCTTGACATAACCACTGACAGAAACACTAACAGTTCGGTCACACTGATACGGATCTCGGTCTCACCGAGATGGCCTTGCCAACTCTCTGTTGCTTGTTGCAATTATTTCGGTCCCACCGAGAATTGAAATCGGTCTCACCGGGATGGCTTGACAGATTCTCTGTTGCCTATTGCACTCGCTTCGGTCTCATTGAGATGATGCAATCGGTGCCACCGAGATGAAGTTTTCCTAATCCCTAGCACACCGGTCCCACCAAGTTGTTCCAGTCCCACCGAGATTCCTAACGTTCATATTTTTGAACAGATTGGTGCCACCGAGTTTCCTAATCGATGCCACCAAGATGAGTCAAAAGTGTGTAACAATTGGATTTTGTGTGGAGGCTATATATACCACTCCACCCCTTCTTCTCATAGAGGAGAGCCATCAGAACATGCCTACACTTCCACCATTCATTTTCTGAGAAAGAACCACCTACTAATGTGTTGAGATCAATAGATTCCATTCCTACCATTTGAATCTTGATTTCTAGCCTTCCCCAAGTTGCTTTCCACTCAAATCCTTCTTCCACCATGGCCAAATCTGTGAGAGAGAGTTTAGTGTTGGGGAGACTATCATTTCAAACACAAGAGGAAGGAATTCATGAACACACCGTCTATTACCTTTTGGAGAGTGGTGTCTCCTAGATTGGTTAGGTGTCTCTTGGGAGTAGTCCTGGCCATGGGCAGCCCGGCCCTGTCGGCCTGACCCAGCCTAGCTCGGCCTTGTCCATGGGTCGGGCTTGGGCCTAGGTTTTGAGCTCGATGGCCGGGCCGGGCCAGGCCCGGGCCCGTCATTTTTGTCATTTAAGGAAGAGGACCGGCCCGTGGCCCGTGGCCTGAGGCCCGACGGGCTTTTAGCATGATGGCCTGGGCTTGGGCCCAATTTTTAGGCCCGACAGCCAGGCCGGGCTCGGGCCTGGGTTTTTTGCGTCGGGCTTTGGTTGGCCCGGCCCAGCCTGAGGGATGGCCAGGTATGCTTGGGAGCCTCCGTCATGATGTGGAGTTGAACCAAGAAGTTTGTAAGGGCAAGGAGATCGCCTACTTCGTGAACATCTACCCGAGTGAGGCAAGTCCTTCATGGGAGATGGCCATGGTGGGATAAACAAGGTTGCTTCTTCGTGGACCCTTCATGGGTGGAGCCCTCCATGGACTCACGCAGCCATCACCCTTCGTGGGTTGAAGTCTCCATCAACATGGACGTACAATAGCACCACCTATTGGAACCACGCCAAAAATCTTCGTTTCTCCATTGTGTTTGCCTTCTCCAAACCCTTCCCTTTACCTTCATATGCAATGTTTTACATTTCGCTGCTATACTCTTAGAATTGCATGTGTAGGTTAATTGGTTGACTTGTGATAATTGCTAAAATCTGCCAACAACTAAAATTGGGAAAAGGAAAGATTATTATTTGGTCAAGTAGTCTAACCCCACTCCCCCCGCTAGACATACTTTCGATCCTACACCTGCTCAGAAGTTGCCTTCCCTGGCTCATCATGGGCAGCAGGGAGGGATGATCCTCCTCTGATGTGCTCGGAGGAGGGAGCCGCTCGACGACATCTTGTCACTAATATTGGAGCGTTGAGGGCTACAAGAAGATAAATAATCATTCAAACATTGTAAAGAATTGCGCTTGAGTATTTACTGCTCATGCGAGAAGAAGGCGTACCTCCTCGGTGGTAGCCTCGGCCGCCGCGTCTGGACGAGGTCGTTCTCCATTTCCGAGGAGTCGACCTTGGCTGCGGCAAGGGCCTTGCGGGGTGCAGTGTCAGCAGCTTTGTCCGATTTCGGGTTCTGGCAAAACCATTGAGGTTCGAACACTAGGGTGCACATGAAGATCTCTCCCCCTCCCTAGCTCGCACGCTCTGTGATCTCACAGCCTAGCTCGACGAACCCAAAGAACATGAGACACACGATTTATACTGATTCGGGCCACCGTTGTGGTGTAATACCCTACTCCTGTGTGGTGTGGTGGATTGCCTCTTGGGCTGAGGATGAATAGTACAAGGCAAGAACAGCCTCGCGAGGAGAGGTGTTCTTGTGCTTGGTGTGCTTGTGTGGTTTGAAGATCAGGCTCTCCTTTCAAGGTGGTGGCTAGTCCTATTTATAGAGGCCCTGGTCCTCTTCCCAAATATTGAGCAGGAAGGGATCCCACAACGGCCAAATTCGAAGGGAGACAACTAGTACGAGCTATCCTGACAAAAGTGGTCTTCGCCTGCCAAAGGCTATGGTGGTGACGCCGTCTTGGGCTCCACGATGACCTCCATCTTGCCGTCCTGCTGGTCTTGGTCTTGTAGCACCGATATGGAAACCTTTGCCTGCTACCTCGGGACTCCTCGTCTACGCTTTCCCCATTAGCACCAAAGAGGAAACGAGGACACTGCGCGCTGGTGCCCGCCTGGCGCCCGCCTAGTTCCAGTCGTCATGGCTTGCATCATAGGAACCTCGCGAGGTGTCCCTTGCCTTGATCTCTCCGCCCCTCATGAGCCAGCCTGGTGAGGCCGCCCCTAAGGAGGTCTTGCGTCGTCCGCCTCATGAGGGTCTTGAATTCTTGCTGGTGAAGATGGGTCGTATGGGGCCACTGGTGGAGCCACGCTGCGGGCCGCAGGCAGGCAAGTCTGGGGACCCCTGATATGTCTCCAACGTATCTATAATTTTTGATTGCTCCATGCTATATTATCTTCTGTTTTGGATGTTTATGGGCTTTATTATACACTTTTAAATTATTTTTGGGACTAACCTATTAACCCAGAGCACAGTGCCAGTTTCTGTTTTTTCCTTGTTTTAGAGTATCGCAGAAAAGGAAAATCAAACGGATTCCAATTGACCTGAAATTTCACGGAACTTATTTTTTGGAAGGAAAGCAACCCCGGAGACTTGGAGTCCACGTAAGGGAAGCAACGAGGAAGCCACGAGGCAGGGGGGCGCGCCCACCCCCCTAGGCGCGCCCTCCACCCTCGTGTGCCCCTCGTGGCCCCCCTGACATACTTCTTCCACCTATATATCTCCATATACCCTAAAACGATCGGGGATCACAATAGATCGGGAGTTCCGCCACCAGAAGCCTCCGTAGCCACCGAAAGCCAATCTAGACCCGTTCCGGCACCCTGCCGAAGGGGTAATCCCTCTCCGGTGTCCATCTTCATCATCCCGGTGCTCTCCATGACGAGGAGGGAGTAGTTCTCCCTTGGGGCTGAGGGTATGTACCAATAGCTATGTGTCTGATCTCTCTCTCTCATGTTCTTGAGGTGATATGATCTTGATGTATCGCGAGCTTTGCTATTATATTTGGATCCTATGATGTTTCTTCCCCCCCCTACTCTCTTGTAATGTTTTGGTGATCAACTTGCGGGTTCCTCCCATGAACCTATGCATAGGGGTTGGCACACATATTCGTCGTGATTCTCCGGTAGAAACTTTGGGGCACTCTTTGAGGTTCTATGTGTTGGTTGAATTGTTGAATCTGAGATTGTGTGATGCATATCGTATAATCATACCGACGGATACTTGAGGTGACATTGGAGTATCTAGGTGACATTAGGGTTTTGGTTGATTTGTGTCTTAAGGTGTTATTCTAGTAGGAACTCTAGGGCTGTTTGTGAAACTTATAGGAATAGCCCAACGGATTGATTGGAAAGAATAACTTTGAGGTGGTTTCGTACCCTACCATAATCTCTTCGTTTGTTCTCCGCTATTAGTGACTTTGGACTGACTCTTTGTTGCATGTTGAGGGATAGTTATGTGATCCAATTATGTTATTATTGTTGAGAGAACTTGCACTAGTGAAAGTATGAACCCTACGCCTTGTTTCCTAGCATTGCAATACCGTTTATGCTCACTTTTATCATTAGTTACCTTGCTGTTTTTATATTTTCAGATTACAAAACCTTTATCTACTATCCATATACCACTTGTATCACCATCTCTTCGCCGAACTAGTGCACCTATACAATTTACCATTGTATTGGGTGTGTTGGGGACACAAGAGACTCTTTGTTATTTGGTTGCAGGGTTGCTTGAGAGAGACCATCTTCATCCTACGCCTCCTACGGATTGATAAACCTTAGGTCATCCACTTGAGGGAAATTTTCTACTATCCTACAAACCTCTGCACTTGGAGGCCCAACAACGTCTACAAGAAGAAGGTTGCGTAGTAGACATCAAGCTCTTTTCTGGCGCTATTGCCGGGGAGGTTAGTGCTTGAAGGTATATCTTTAGATCTTGCAATCGAGTCTTTTCGTTTCTTGTTTTATCACTAGTTTAGTTTATAAAATAAAATTTAAAAAATGGAATTAAGTTTGCCTCATATGCTTCATCTTTTTAATATCTTTCGTGAGTATGATGGAAAGGAAAATTGTGCCAAAGTGTTAGAAGAAGAATGCATTAAAATGTTTGGCACTAAATATTTGAATGATGGGCATGATTGCAATGTTGTTAGTATGAATTCCTTGAATATCCATGATGATAATGATATACAGAGCCACAAGCTTGGGGAAGCTATGTTTGATGAAGATGATATTTTTTGTCCCCCAAGTTTTGATGAGAAAATTTATTATGATGGAAGCATGCCTCCTATTTATGATGATTATATTGATGAAAGTGGATTTGGAGAGGTCATGACTTTATTTTGTGATGAATCCACTATTTTGGAAGAGGTTCCAATTGATTATGAGAACAAAGTTGCTATCTATGATGATTATTGTGATGACTTGTATGCTATAAAGAATAATGATATCCATGAAACTTGTCATCATGATTTTAGTTTTCAATTGGATTTTTCCTCACATGATAGTTATTTTGTTGAGTTTACTCCCACTACTATTCCGAATGAGAAGAATTTTGCTTGTGTAGAGAGTAGTAAATTTTCTATGCTTGTAGATCATGAAAAGAATGCTTTAGGTGATGGTTATATTGTTTAATTCATTCATTATGCTACTGAAAATTATTATGAGGGAGGAACATATGCTTGTAGGAATTACAATAATATCAAGTTTCCTCTCTATGTGCTTAAAGTTTTAAAGTTACACTTGTTTTACCTTCCTATGCAAGTTGATTCTTGTTCCCACAAGTTGTTTGCGCACAAAATCCCTATGCATAGGAAGTGGGTTAGACTTAAATGTGCTAGTTATATTCTTCATGATGCTCTCTTTATGTTTCAATTCTTATCTTGTATGTGAGCATCATTGAAATCATCATGCCTAGCTAGGGGCGTTAAACGATAGCGCTTGTTGGGAGGCAACCCAATTTTATTTGTTCCTTGCTTTTTGCTCCTGTTTAGTAATAAATAATTCATATATATTCTGTTTAGATGTGGTTTTATGTGTTTAATTAGTGTTTGTGCCAAGTAGAACCTTTGGGAGGACTCGGGGAAAGTCTTTGCGATCATGCTGTAAAAAACAGAAACTTTAGTGCTCACGAGAATTGCTGCCATTTTTATTTGGAGAGTGATATTTAGTTAATTCTTTTTGAAGATGATTAATAGATAAATTACTAAGGTCCATCAATTTATTTGAGAATTTTATGAGTCCCAGAAGTATACGTTTGATCCAGATTACTACAGACTATTCTGTTTTTGACAGATTCTGTTTTCGATGTGTTGTTTGCTTATTTTGATGAATCTATGAGTAGTATCAGAGGGTCTGAACCATAGATAAGTTGGAATACAGTAGATATAAAACCAATATAAATAAATAATTATTTCATTACAGTACATGGAAGTGGTGTTTTGTTTTCTTTCGCTAACGGAGCTCACGAGTTTCCTGTTAAGTTTTGTGTTGTGAAGTTTTCAAGTTTTGGGTAAGGATTCGATGGACTATGGAATAAGGAGAGGCAAGAGCCTAAGCTTGGGGATGCCCAAGGAACCCCAAGGTAATATTAAAGGATAACCAAGCGACTAAGCTTGGGTATGCCCCGGAAGGCATCCCCTCTTTCGTCTTCGTTCATCGGTAACTTTACTTGGAGCTATATTTTTATTCGCCACATGATATGTGTTTTGCTTGGAGTGTCATTTTATTTTATTTTGTTTTTCTTGCTTTTTGAATAAAGTATCAAGATCTGAAAATATTAAATGTTAGAGAGTCTTCACATAGTTGCATAATTATTCGACTACTCATTGATCTCCACTTATATCTTTCGGAGTAGTTTGTCATTTTCTCTAGTGCTTCACTTATATATTTTAGAGCACGATGGTGGTTTTATTTTGTAGAAATTAATGAACTCTCATGCTTAACTTATATCATTTTGAGAGTCTTAAATAGCATGGTAATTTGCTTAAATAATCCTAATATGCTAGGCAGCCAAGACTAATAAAAACTTTCATATAGAGTGCATTGAATACTAAGAGAAGTTTGATACTTGATGATTATTTTGGGATATGGAGGTATTAATATCAAAGTCGTGCTAGTTGAGTAGTTGTGAATTTGAGAAGTGCTTGTGTTGAAGTTTGCAAGTCCCGTAGCATGCACGTATGGTAAACGTTATGTAACAAATTTGAAACATGAGGTGTTTTTTGATTGTCTTCCTTATGAGTGGCGGTCGGGGACGAGCGATGGTCTTTTCCTAGCAATCTATCCCCCTAGGAGCATGCGCATAGTGCCGAGGTTTTTGATGACTTGTAGATTTTTGCAATAAGTATGTGAGTTCTTTATGACTAATGTTGAGTCCATGGATTATACGCACTCTCACCCTTCCATCATTGCTAGCCTCTTCGGTACCGTGCATTGCCCTTTCTCACATTGAGAGTTGGTGCAAACTTCGCTGGTGCATCCAAACCCCGTGATATGATGCGCTCTTTCACACATAAACCTCCTTATATCTTCCTCAAAACAACCACCATACCTACCTATTATGGCATTTCCATCGCCATTCCGAGATATATTGCCATGCAACTTTCCACCGTTCCATTTATTATGACATGCATCATCATTGTCATATTGCTTTGCATGATCATGTAGTTGACATCGTATTTGTGGCAAAGCCACCGTTCATAATTTTTCATACATGTCACTCTTGATTCATCGCAATCCCGGTACACCGCCGGAGGCATTCATATAGAGTCATACTTTGTTCTAGTATCGAGTTGTAATCATTGAGTTGTAAATAAATAGAAGTGTGATGATCATCATTAATAGAGCATTGTCCCAAAAAAGGACAAATAAAAAAGGAAAAAAAGAAAGGCCAAATAAAAAAAGAAAATAAAAAGGGGCAATGCAACTATCCTTTTACCACACTTGTTCTTCAAAGTAGCACAATGATCTTCATGATAGAGAGTCTTTTGTTCTGTCACTTTCATATACTAGTGGGAATTTTCATTATAAAACTTGGCTTGTATAATCCAACAATGGGCCTCCTCAAGTGCCCTAGGTCTTTGTGAGCAAGCAAGTTGGATGCACACCCACTTAGTTTCTTGTGTTGAGCTTTCATACATTTATAGCTCTAGTGCATCTGTTGCATGGCCATCCCTACTCCTTGCATTGACATCAATTGATGGGCATCTCCATAGCCCATTGATTAGCCTCGTTGATGTGAGACTTTCTTTTTTTTGTCTTCTCCACATAACCCCCATCATCATATTCTATTCCACCCATAGTGCTATATCCATGGCTCGCGCTCATATATTGCGTGGAAGTTTATAGTTTTGAGATTACTAAAGTATGAAACAATTGCTTGGCTTGTCATCGGGGTTTTGCATGATGAGAGCATTCTTGTGTGACGAAAATGGAGCATGACTAAACTATATGATTTTGTAGGGATGAACTTTCTTTGGCCATGTTATTTTGAGAAGCCATAATTGCTTAGTTACTATGCTTGAAGTATTATTATTTTTATGTCAATATGAACTTTTATCTTGAATCTTTCGGATCTGAATATCCATACCATAATTAAGAAGAATTACATTGAAATTATGCCAAGTAGCACTCCGCATCAAAAATTCTGTTTTTATCATTTACCTACTTGAGGACGAGCAGGAATTAGGCTTGGGGATGCTCATACCTCTCCAACGTATCTATAATTTTTTATTGCTCCATGCTATATTATCTTCTATTTTGGATGTTTATGGGCTTTATTATACACTTTTATATTATTTTTGGGACTAACCTATTAACCCAGAGCCCACTGCCAGTTTCTGTTTTTTCCTTGTTTTAGAGTATCGCAGAAAAGGAAAATCAAACGGAGTCCAATTGACCTGAAACTTCACGGAACTTATTTTTTGAAGGAAAGCAATCCGGGAGACTTGGAGTCCACATAAGGGAAGCAACGAGTAAGCCACGAGGCAGGGGGCGCGCCCTCCACCTTCGTGGGCCCCTCGTGGCCCCCCTGACGTACTTCTTCCGCCTATATATCTCCATATACCCTAAAACGATCGGGGAGCACAATAGATCGGGAGTTCCGCCGCCAGAAGCCTCCGTAGCCACCAAAAGCCAATCTAGACCCGTTTCGGCACCCTCTCGGAGGGGGAATCCCTCTCTGCTGGCCATCTTCATCATCAAAGTGCTCTCCATGACGAGGAGGGAGTAGTTCTCCCTTCGGGCTGAGGGTATGTACCAGTAGCTATGTGTTTGATCTCTCTCTCTCTCATGTTCTTGAGGTGATACGATCTTGATATATCGCGAGCATTGCTATTATATTTGGATCCTATGATGTTTCTTCCCCCCTCTACTCTCTTGTAATGGATTGAGTTTCCCCTTTTGAAGTTATCTTATCGGATTGAGTCCTTAAAGATTTGAGAACACTTGATGTATGTCTTGTCGTGCGTATCTGTGGTGACAATGGGATATCATGTGATCCACTTGATGTATGTTTTGGTGATCAACTTGCGGGTTCCGCCCATGAACCTATGCATAGGGGTTGGCACACGTTTTCGTCGTGATTCTCTGGTAGAAACTTTGGGGCACTCTTTGAGGTTCTATGTGTTGGTTGAATTGATGAATATAAGATTGTGTGATGCAAATCGTATAATCATACCCACGGATACTTGAGGTGACATTGGAGTATCTAGGTGACATTAGGGTTTTGGTTGATTTGTGTGTTAAGGTGTTATTCTAGTATGAACCCTAGGGCTGTTTGTGACACTTATAGGAATAGCCCAACGGATTGATTGGAAAGAATAACTTTAAGGTGGTTTCGTACCCTACCATAATCTCTTCGTTTGTTCTCCGCTATTAGTGACTTTGGAGTGACTCTTTGTTGCATGTTGAGGGATAGTTATGTGATCCAATTATGTTATTATTGTTGAGAGAACTTGCACTAGTGAAAGTATGAACCCTAGGCCTTGTTTCCTAGCATTGCAATACCGTTTGCGCTCACTTTTATCATTAGTTACCTTGCTGTTTTTATATTTTCAAATTACAAAAACCTTTATCTACTATCCATATACCACTTGTATCACCATCTCTTCGCCGAACTAGTGCACCTATAGAATTTACCATTGTATTGGGTGTGTTGGGGACACAAGTGACTCTTTGTTATTTGGTTGCAGGGTTGCTTGAGAGAGACCATCTTCATCCTACGCCTCCTACGGATTGATAAACCATAGGTCATCCACTTGAGGGAAATTTGCAACTGTCCTACAAACCTCTGCACTTGGAGGCCCAACAATGTCTACAAGAAGAAGGTTGTGTAGTAGACATCAACCCCCATTCCCAGAACGCCGACAGTAGCCCCCGGGCCCAAGGCGCGCTCGGGCTTGGCTTTGAGGCAAAGACAAAGGGCAAGGACGGAGTGTCACGGGCCCCAACAGCCTGCGGCCATGGTTGGCGTGTGGAGACTGATTGGACGTGGGCATCTCCGCTTCCCCACGCAGCCTCGACAACTGCCTGACTGACAAAAGGCCGGTGCGGGGAATGCTTGCCTTCATTGCCTTCCTTCGCCTTGCTCCAGATCCCCTCTCTTGCTCCTCACTTCCTAAATCTCCAGATCTGCTCCGATCACCTTCCGAGCTTCTGACCAATGGCGCCCCAAAAGGACAAGGTTGACTCACCGCCTGCCTGGTATGAGGCGGCCCTGGAGCCGCCCAATGTCTCGGCGAAGAACCTTGCCGTCACGCGACTGCTGGCGGCGGGGGAGAACAACAAGAAGGGGGAGACCGAGATCCGGGCTGG
The DNA here is from genome assembly GCF_003073215.2 of Triticum urartu. Taxonomy (NCBI): domain Eukaryota; kingdom Viridiplantae; phylum Streptophyta; class Magnoliopsida; order Poales; family Poaceae; genus Triticum; species Triticum urartu. The sequence continues at coordinate 380,460,592 of NC_053024.1, read as the reverse complement.
CTCCGCCGTACCCGAAGCTCTGAAGAGCTCCTTCTACCCCTTCTTCATGAGCAGCGTCATGGCCGGCCTCGTTCCCCCCTTCTCCGACTTCTTCTATGCGGTCCTTCATCACTACGAGTTACAGGCTCTTCATCTCCATCCCAACTCCGTTCTTCTCTTGTCAATCTTTGCCTTTTACTATGAGGCGTACACCGGGGTGATGCCGTCCGTGGCACTACTGTGCCACTTCTTCTACCTCTGGATCAACGATGGCCACACCACGGGGTGCACCAACTTCATCGCAGTCGGCAAGGCTAATGCAATTTCGAAGACGGGGAAGAAGGCCGGTAGCTTTAGGAGCAAGTGGATTATGTCCACCCACGGCTGAAGCTACCGACGGGAATGCCCCGGCCTGATGAGGGGTGGTCCTGCGCGAAGCTTACTGATGACTGGGCGAAGCTGGTGCTTGAGAAGATGAACGCCGACCTGAGGCCGGGCAACGCGAAGGCGGCGAAGCTGACGGGGGCCATGCTCCTGAGGGAATTATGTGGGTGGCCCCTCTCCAGGCGCGCACGCGCCCCCCCCCCCTTGTGGACACTTGTGGATTGAGAAGACGAGCTCCGCTTGAGTCCAAAGGCCTTGTCCGACGAGGAGCTGGTCGTGGCCCTCCGTCTCCTGGTCGGAGACAACCAAGAGTGTCCGCCGAATCCCCACACTTCCTGGTCCCTCTGGAAGGACGGGGCGGAGGTCGTAGCCGCCATGCCCACCTTTGACGGGCGCGGCCTGGTGCCGCCAGCGCCTTCTGAAGCTCCGGTGGCGACAGTGACAGTGGACGTGTCTTCTGGTGATTCCCGCAGGGACGGAGAGGAGGACGACGAGGAGTGCGACTCAGAGGCAGCCCCCAAAGAGATGGGGGAGACCTCTCCCTTGCGCAAGGCCGACATCCTCCGCCTCCTGCGTGACGATGATGGAGAGGCCGACGTCCTCCTGAAAGAGGGGTAGCCGCCTGTGGTTCTGACGAAGGGCAGGTCGGCGCTGCTCTCCCAGGACGACGCTCTTGCCTCATCGCCGCCTAGAGTTGCTTCCTGCCCAGCTGCTGCCCCTGCTTCTGCTCCCGGAGCTGGCGCGCCCGTGCCTCGGGCCGTGAAGCTCTGCGGCTTCAAGCTCCCGAAGCGGAGGGACTATGCCGCGGTGGATCAGTAAGTGTTCTCGCCCTGCCTTGTTCTTGCTTTTGGTGCTTGTCCTTGACTCTTCTTCTTCGTTATGCAACTAGGCCGACGTCTGCGGCGAAGAGAAGGGAGGGCGAGGTGGTGCTGCTTGAGCCCAGGTCGCCTCCTGCGGTCGCACCCCTCTCCATGAGTAAAGGCGGAGACGGCGCTCGTGCTTCTCCAGCCCGATCATCCTCGCGAGGCTCGGTGGAGCATCCACGGGAGGGGTCAGCCCCCGAGGCCCCGCCGGCTCCGGAGGTGCCAGCGTCCGGCTCGGGCGCTGGGGACTCCGAGGCTCAGGAGCCTCTGGCCTCCCAGGCCATGGTGATGACGTCGCCTCCTCCTCCTTCTTCTGCTGCGCTGCTGACCCCAGGTTCCTCCGCCTCTCCTGACATCCTGGAGTGGGCTCTTTCTGCGATGGCCCTGCTATGAGAAGACCTTCAGGGCTCCGACCGTCGCCTGGTGGCCGGACGCCTGGAACTGGTTTCCGGCTGGCTGCATTCCAACACATCCATCCAGGTGGCACTGAGCCAAGTTGCTGGTGACTCCGGGAAGGACAGGGAGGCCATTGCCCAGGCTGTGGCCGCCTGCGAGGTGGCACTGAAGGATGCCAAAGCCGCCCAGGACCGCTACCAGTCGCTAGCGGCCGAGCTGGAGACCATGCGGAGAGAGCGTGTGAATGAAGACCGAGACCGCAAGGCGGAGGAGGAGAGGATGAAAGCCCGAGAGGACGCCGTCAAGGATTGCGACGCCGAACTGGAGTAGTTGGCGAAGGCGCATGACACGGAGCGCGGCCGGCTGGAAGAGCTGGAGCAGAAGCTGAAGGCGGAGAAGGCCGAGCTCGACGCCAAGGCGAAGGTCCCGAATGAGGACCGTGCGGCCTTCAAGCTCCTTGAAGAGAAGGCTCGGACGGCGCTGAAGTCTCTCTACGAGAAGGGCTTGGAGGAGCCGCTGGTTGCCAATGACGAGGGCCCCAACCAGCTGGTTCCTTTTCTGGTTGATGCGCTTGAGGACGTCATGAGCGGCATCAACCCCATGGCAGAGGGATAAGCCCGCGTTCTCTCCTCGGCTGCGCTGACGCACATCTTTAGCCACCTCCACCTTCGCGATCCCGCCGCCCGCCTTGACAAGCTGCTAGAGCCTGTGAAAGACGAGCATTACAAGGTCGCTGCTGTAGCTGTGAAGGGTCAGGTGGAGGCCCTGCTGAAGAGGTTCTGCTCCTTTGCTCTCGTGCCACCGACCGGTGGTGATACCGATCCCGCAACTCCGGCTGGTGGTGCATGTGAAGGCGACGCCATTGGAGAAGAAGCATCCCTTGCAGGCAACGGCGACGTCCAAGGATGACGAGGCAACCTGCCAACGGCTCCTTTCCTGTTTTAACTTCTGCAATATGCACCATGCCTCGTGGAGGCGTTAAACTCTTGTTTGATTTCAGGGGAACAATATGTCCTGTAATATTTGCTTTGAAATTCTATGATTTCCTTTCTATTTGCTTTAGGTTCTACGTTGGCAGGGCCCGACCCCGCGCATACCTCAGCCGCCATTGGGCCGACCGGATCACCAGGACGGACCAAGGAGTGAGGGGCTACGTGATCGGTTAGGCTCCTGAGTCGTGATGCTCAGGAGTCCCCCTTAACGCACAAACGGCTTATAGAAAGGAGATCTGGGAGTAGGTTTAGTGTTCTACGTCGGCAGGGCCCGACCCCGCGCATACCTCAGTTGCCATTGGGCCGACCGATCACCAGGACGGACCAAGGGGTGAGGGGCTACGTGGTCAGTTAGGCTCCTGAGTCACGATGCTCAGGAGTCCCCCTTGACGTTCAAATGACCTTCGTACCTTGGCTCCGCTTGGGAGGGCGCGCGACGACCAGGTCCGAAGGACCTGGCAGGGTGCGTACGCTTGGGCGCGACCCGAGCCCAGCCCTCGCGCGACTCTCCCAAGGGGAGGTGTTGCGATGAGGCCGGACACCGAGCTCGGAGGCTCTCTGAGGTTGATACGGCCGTGAGGCCGCCCTCATTTGTTTATCACCAGGACGGACCATGGCGCTTCCACACTTGCATGGGCATAGCCGCTCCTCGGCAGTGTCGACTGCCAGCACGGAGCATGGTGCTTCCACTGGTACGTGGGAGGGGACTCCCTACCGCGGAGAGCCCCCGGGGCATGTATAGCCCCGCCCTGACATGTGGCTTGCATGGCAGGGCTAGGCGAGGTGTATCTGGGCACTCGTGAGCCAGCGCGGGACTCACGAGGCCCTACCTCAAGGCGGGTTGCGCCTGGTCTTGGTTCTTGATGGCTGTGGCGTTTCTGCGAGATGGTTAGACAACCAGCGCCGAGTGGATTTCCTGAGGCTATCGCACGAGAAGGCCAAGTACCAACGACTCCAAGAGTGACGTGAATGGGGTCGGCCTTCCAGACAGAGCTCAGCCATTGGATTTATCAACGTTGCAGGGACGGGCCTGAGCACAGACGCCGTGCCTAGCCTTCTTATGCGAAGGATCCTGAAGAAAGACCATCGGCGCGCGGCTCCCTTGGTGGGTGACAATCAAGCAGGTGATAACCATAGATAGATTATGCACGAAAAGCAACTAGCTTAGGTAAATGCGAGAAGATACATGCCACTGGGTTGGATCCGAGCGGCCTGGGGTCGATGCAGCCCTAGGGGCGCTCGCAGCAGAGTGAACTAAAGATGCAAGAAGATACATGCCGCAGCGACGAACCCACACGGCATGGGGATGATGCAGCCCAGGGGGCGCTCCTAGCTAAACGAACTTGGAAAGATGTCACCTGGTTTGGTTGCCGAAGGAGTGTTGGGGCAGCTGAAGACACGTAGCGAAGAAGTCGCTTCTCACAAGCCGCCGAGACCCTGAGCCTCGAGAGGTTCTAGAGGCTCAGGTGGCCTCCGGAGGACCGTCTCCATCTCCGCCAGGACCGCGTGGTGCCTGGCCTCCTGACCTACCAGGACACTTCGCAGATTGCGCTGGAAGGCGGCGGCCACGCTCGGCAGGCCGAACGGCATGCAAACGTAGCTGTGAGGCGGGCCCTCACACCGGCCAGCGCGTGAAGGCCAGAAGCGCTCCTGAGATGCGGCCCTGTTGAGCCCTGGGATGTTGATGCAGACGTGAAACTCACCACCCTCGCCTGGGTGGGGAGCAACGCTAGGTGGGCGGCGGTCGCCGCGTATTGCTTTTGCTTCCTGAAGCTCCTGAGATGCCTTGGTGATGAACTCCTGGGCGCCGGGCGCTCCTCGCCCGGTGTCCTCCTGAGGGAAATGTGCCGTGAAGCATGCCTCCACGTGGTGCCCGAGCGCCTCCCTCGTGACGTTGGCCAGGTCCGAGGCCCTCTAGAAGAGATCCCCCGAGCCCTGCCCGAGGAGGGCACCGGGCGCGCCTCCCTATGCAAGGGAAGGAGGCACCCCAGGCGCTGGCATGGATCCTGAAGTGGCGCCGCTGGAGGTGCCGCTCCCTTGAGGCCCAGTGCGGAGTAGCTGCTTCTTCTTCTTGGGGTTGGCCTCAAGAGGGTACTGCGCACCCGCACTGTCAGGGTCTTCGATTGATGCAGCTTGGAAGGCGCGCTCGAGGGAGCACACCGCGTCTCTTTCTTCACAGGGGACCGTGATGATTCCGCTGCTTCCCGGCATCTTGAGGACGTTGTAGCCATGGTGGGTGACTGCCATGAATTTGGCCAGTGCTGGGTACCCGAGGATGGTGTTGTACAGCATACGGATGTGGGCGGCATCAAAGTCGACGAGCTCGGTGTGGTAGTTGTCACGCTGACCGAAGGTGACAGGGAGGCGAACTTGCCCTATCGGGGTGGTGGAGCCGTCTGTCACTCCTGAGAAAGGCTTGGTGGGCCAGAGCTGATCGTATGGCACTTGAAGGCTGTCGAACATTTCGAGGACAGGACACTGAGTCATGCGTTGCCGTCAATGAGGGTCTTGCTGACTTGGACACTACTGATGATGGGTGAACAGAGCATCGGGAGGACGCTAGCGGTTGCCACGCATTTGAGCTGGTCCACCAAGCTAAAGGTGATGGCGTACTTGGACCACCTAAGTGGGCGTGTAGCCTCAAGCTTGGGGAGGGCTGCATTCACTTCACGGGAGAATTGCTTGAAGATGCGCTGGGAGGCTGGGGCCTGAGCGCCACCCAAGATGCAGGCGATGGCCTGCGACTCCTGGAAGCCCCCAGCCCCTTCGCCCTGTTGGTGTTGTGTGTGTGCACATTATGGAAGGCGCAGAATGTTCGGCTGCCCTTGGACGACTCGGGAAGATCTCGGCCGCGCTTGGTGTCCGGTTCTGCTGCAAGCACGGCCACCCCCTTGCGCTTCATGTCCTTGACCTTGGCCTTCTTCTCCTCCGGATCCGCAGCGGGGAGCTCGAGGAGGGAGAGACGCCCCTCCTGAGCCCTCGCACACTTGGTTTCTATGTTGAACAGTTCCAAGGTCGTGCACAGCTCCTCATGGATGGCGAGCTCCTCCTTCATCTTGACGTCGCGGACGCCATCGGAAAACGCCGAGATGATGGCCTCGTCCGTCACCTTGGGATCTTGATACGTGCATTGTTGAAGCGTTGGATGTACTTTTGCAGGGTTTCTCCTGGTTGTTGCTTGATGCGGCGCAGGTCACCCGCGACCGGGGGGCGGTCATGAGTGCCCTGGAAGTTGGCGATGAAGTGGTTGCGCATCTTATCCCAGGAGGAAATCGAGCCTGGGGGCAGGTTCAGGAGGCATGAGCGAACGCCGTCCTTGAAAGCCATGGGAAACCAGCTCACCATGACCTTTTCATCGCCGTTGGCCGCCTCGATGCTCAGCTCATAGAGTTGTAGAAACTCCGCAGGGTCGGGGGTGTCGTCGTAGCGAGGAGGCAGATCCAGCTTGAACTTGCCCGGCCAGACGATGCTATGCAGCTCAGGAGTGAAGGCACGGCAGCCCGCTATGGCCACCGGGGCCCGTCGTGGAGGCGGAGATTGAGCTTGGCTTCCCTGCACTGCCATAGCAAGTGGCACATGGCCCTGCTGCAGCAAGAGATCCTGACGTGGTGGTGCTGGAAGCGGTGGAGCATCTTCTTGCAGACAGGGGACCTCCTGGCAACTTCTTTCTTTGTGCGCGGGCACACGGCACGGAGGATCACGCTGCTGGGTCGTGCATCTTTGAGCGAGGACGCCATCTTGACGCGGGGGAGGCTGAGGCGCTCCCTGAGCCGCGTGCCTCAATGCGAGGGCGCCATCTTGGTGCTGAGGGGGTGCAGGCGCTCTTTGAGCCACATCGCCTGCAGCCGAGGGCGGGCGAGGAAGCGAGAGGGATGGTGTTGGAGAGCCCCCTGCGGCGCTGACGAGCTCGACCATGCGGTCCAACCAGTCCTCGTAGAGGTCGTCAACCGGACAGTAGCGCAGGAGCTCGCGTGCCATGAGCAGCGCGGCATGCGCGTCCGTGGGGGCGCGGCGAGCGTGAGATGATGAGACGGCCGGAATCAACGATGGGGTGGCGGTGCGACCATCTCGCCGCACAGAGGGGTGCAGTGAAGAGGCTTGCTGCTCGTTTGCCGCCGGGCCGGTGGCGGCGTTGGCGGCGGGTGACGGAGAACCATGGGGAGGCCCGCCGACAGGGGCAGTCTGAGCGACACAGGTGGCGAGAGCGGCCCGGCGCTCAGCGTGGGCCCGGCGAGCGTTGGCCATGAACTTGGCGAAGCGGTGAAGTGCGGATCGACGAAGGGGAATGCTTCGGCGCACCCCTACCTGGCATTCCAAATGTCGAATTTCGGGTTCCGGCAAAACCCTTGAGGTTCGAACACTGGGGTGCGCATGAAGATCTCTCCCCCTCCCTAGCTCGCACGCTCTGTGATCTCACGGCCTAGCTCGATGAACCCAAAGAACAAGAGACACAAGATTTATACTGGTTCGGGCCACCATTGTGATGTAATACCCTACTCCTGTGTGGTGTGGTGGATCCCCTCTTGGGCTGAGGATGAACAGTACAAGGCAAGAACAGCCTCGCGAGGAGAGGTGTTCTTGTGCTTGGTGTGCTTGTGTGGTTTGAAGATCGAGCTCTCCATTCATGGTGGCGGCTAGTCCTATTTATAGAGGCCCTGGTCCTCTTCCCAAATATTGAGCGGGAAGAGATCCCACAACGGCCAAATTCGAAGGGAGACAACTAGTACAAGCTATCCTAACAAAAGTGGTCTTCGCCTGCCAAAGGCTATGGTGGTGACGCCGTCTTGGGCTCCACGATGACCCCCATCTTGTTGTCCTACTGGTCTTGGTCTTGTAGCACCGATATGGAAACCTTTGCATGCTTCCTCAAGACTCCTCGTCTGCGCTTGCCCCTTTAGCACCAAAGAGGAAACGAGGACACTACGCGCGCTGGCGCCCGCCTGCTTCCAGTCGTCATGGCTTGCGTCACAGGAACCTCGGGAGGTGTCCCTTGCCTTGATCTCTCCACCCCTCGTGAGCCAGCCTTGTGAGGCCGCCCCTGAGGAGGTCTTGTGTTGTTCGCCTTGCGAGGCTCGGCCCCTCGCGAGGGTCTTGAATGCTTGCTAGTGAACATGGGTCGTACGTGGCCGCTGGTGGAGCCACGCTGCGGGCCACGGGCAGGCAAGTCTGGGGACCCCCGTTCCAGAACGCCGACAAGCTTTCACAATGCACCGACATGTTTGGACGGTGTGGGCCCTCGCAATGTCCTTGGACGCCGCCCTTTTCTTCTTCGGGGAGGATGATCCTTCCTCCCCTTCATCGTCCTTCCTCTCCTCATCATCCGAGGACAGAACCCGGATGTTCTCGGACCTAGCGTCTGCCGGATCTTGGATCTGGAGACCCTCCCTCTTCTTCTATGTCTATTTGTCCTTTGACAGAGCATTTGGAGGCACCATGAATAGGAGGACCTACAACTCGGGGGTCCGTCGATCCTCAGGTAGCGGTGCCGGGCATGCAATAAGCACCGCCTTGGATGCTCATTTCTAGAATAGTAAAGGGAGATTCACATAAAGGCAAAATACAAGACTAATGTTGAGATAATAAAGGTGGAGTTCACCTCGGAAGGCCCGTGCTTAGCGTTGTAGCCGTTGTCTGGTCCATCGGCAAGGAATTCATGTTGGGACGACTTGAAAAGAGCCATCCACATCCCGTCGATGTTGGTGCGAAAGAAGTTCCACAAAATTGGCGTGTCCTCGGGCATGTATAGCCACATAGGACTGGACGGAAGCTGGAGTGGAAGGGTGTATCGATGAAGCATCACATCTACCACATCCACCAGCTGGAATTTCTTCTTGAGGGCCCGGGGCCACTCTTGGAGTGCTTCGACCTCGTCCGGGTTGCCCCATTCTAGGCCTTGTTTCTTCCAGGACACTAGCTTCCTCGGAGGAGCTCTAGTGAAGGTGGGAGTTGTCGGCGTTCTGTGAACAGGGGTCCCCAGACTTGCCTGCATGCGGCCCGCGGCGTGGCTGAGCCAGCAGGCCGTACGGCCCATCTTCACCAACAAAGCATCCAAGACCCTCGCGAGGGGCCAAGCCTCGCGAGGCAGACGAGGCAAGACCTCCTCTGGAGTGACCTAGCTAGGCAGGCTCACGAGGAGCGGAGATATCAAGGCAAGGCGAACCTCACGAGGCTCTCGTGACGTGAGCCGTGACGATCGACGCCGGGCGGGCGCCAGGCGGGCGCAGCGTCCTTGTTTCCTCTTTGGTGCAAATGGGGCAAGCGCAGCTGCGAAGTACCGAGGCCTCAGGCAAAGGTTGCCATTTCGGTGCAACAAGACCAAGACCAAGGACTGCAAGACAAAGGTCATCGTGGAGCCTAGAACAGCATCACCACCAGAACTTTGTGCATGCGAAGACTACTTTTGTCAGGATAGCTTGTACTAGTTGTCCCCCTTCAAATTAGCCCGCCGTTGTTGGCTCCCTTCCCGCTCGATATTTGGGAAGAGGACCAGGGCTTCTATAAATAGGACTAGCCACCAAAGTGGAGAGGGATCATCTCATCTTGGCTAGAGAGACCACCCCCACGCACACAAGGTCACCGAGCTCAAGAATGCCTCAACCTCAGCAGACCGTTCTTCCCTTGTATTGTTCATCATCTGCCCAAGAGCCAATCCACCACCACCACACTGGAGTAGGGTATCACACCACAACGGTGGCCCGAACCAGTATAAACCCTGTGTCCTTCTGTGTTGCGAGTTCATCAAGTTCGTCCGCAAGATCTTAGCGAGCTAGAGCGTAGATCGGTTGGAGGGAAAGACTTCGTGCGCACCCCAGTGTTCGAACCTTAAGGGTTTGCCGGAACCCCACATCCTGACAGGAGCCATGGCCGGGCCCGAGGAGAGTGGCTCGGTGATGTAGAACCACTCATGTTGCCAAATCATAACGGTCTTGATGAAGATCCCCTGCAGCCATATCGGCTTTTGGAGCTTACTGATCATGGCGCCGCTGCACTCGGTGAATTCGGCACCTCCGCTCTTTGGCTTGACACAAAAGGTCTTCAGCCATAGGCCAAAGTGTGGCTCCATGCGGAAAAAGGACTCACACACTATAATGAAAGTGGTGAGGCCACTGGTGCAGGGACCTGCTATAAAAACGGTTTTTAACCCCTTTCCACGACGGCATTTGGAACCGTCGCCAAGTGAGTGTGGGCGATAGGGGGTCCTTCCCACATGACCCAGAAACCGTCGGGGATAGGCCCTCCTGGAACACAAAATGAGCTCGTGTGCAATCTAGAGAGGCATCGAAACCCAATCGTTTTTGTTCGTATGTACATCCCACACGGCAAATCCCAGAAAAACATTTCCGTTCATATGTATATCACACATAGTTTTATGTGTGGAAACGTTTGTACAAGGTGGCCTAACACAAACAGATCTCTGCCGGAAGCTGTGTGTGATTGTTAGTTGATCGAACGTGCCTACTTTCTAAAAACCATGTGGGTTGTTTGAGTTCATCGCCCACAGTGCTGTTTGAGTAACCGTTTGCAATAGAAAACCCCAATAAGCAGGGTAATTAGCCTATTATTGATAATCCATGTACTAATCAAGTTGGTATTTCTTATAAAACACACCAGATATTTCATATCCGTATAACGGCAACCAGGATTTCATAATCGAATTACATCAGATAGCTTCGGCACTCCGTTACGCCATTACACAACAGCACCAAGTTTCACATGCAACATCGAAAACCTTTGGAAAGTAGCATCATACATGGTAAATAGACAGATGAGATGTTGAATGTCCTTGCAACTTTAGGCCAATGGCTATGGATAATTACCCGCCCAACCTTCGTCCTCTTTAGGAAGACTTCAATATTGTGCCGTGGGTGTTGAATGAATACCTTCCTCACCTCTTTGACCATGCAGGTGGTTTGAGAGGTAATTGTCAATGAACTGCTTTGAAAAGTACTGAAAACAAAGATATGCATAAATTGCTGTTATAAATTTTGAAATGGCGCAAGGGGTAAAAAGAAGGTAAAAGAGTTAGTACCATCCTATAGTTGATTGATGTCTTCTTCATTGTGCAAACAAAGATCTTGCTGTTATTCGTCGCAAGTTTCTTCATCCTAACAATCTTTCTGAGTTTCTTGACTTGATTGATATTCATGGAAATCTCATTTCCCCATATGCAAAATGGGTCGAACAGTGGGTCTAAGCCTCTGACAGCAGGACATACATCTGCAAGACCAAATTGTAAGAAACCTAAATATTAGAATGATTCCCTCATCTCCACAATAATGTTCTATTAGCGAAAGGACCATGCATGAGCAAACCTCGATGGTAAACCGCAGTGTCTCCCATTGTTAACCTGCAACACACATAAGGAAGATCTTGATCAGGTTAACTGAGAGTTGTCATACTATCAGTAGAATATGTATTGAGTACAGCCAAATTCGATTTATTTCACATGCATAACAATACAAAATTGTACCCACAGCAAATGAAAATCAAATTGCAGAATTGAATCAAATAGTTAACTGGGCAGCAGACCAAATGAACCTAAACAGTTAACTGAGCACGACATTGCAGAATAGAAACATGTACTAGAAGATAAGACAGTTAACAAAACAAATAATGCTTGAGAACAGAACTACGAAATGTAGCAATTGTTGGACCAAACTATTAACTGAACATTACATTTCAGAGGACCAAACTATTAATTGGACATTACATTTCAGAGGACCAAACTGTTAACTGAACATCAGATTGCATATTAACATTACAGAGGACAAATCACTAGAAGGCACTGGCGGTGGCCTCCAGAAAACAGCACGAACTGTATTTTAAAGTAGACAACCGCGTGGCGGTGTCAACGGTGACCTCGAAGACGAGGTGCTCCTCCAAGATCTAGCGGTCGACACGCATGGCCGCGATTTGCTTCTCCGCTGCCAGATGCTCCTGAGCTCCACGTTATACTGCGCGCAAAATGGCTGTGGGCAGCGCTTAATTGGAGGAGGGGGCAGTGATTTCGGCGAAAGGTGTCGCGCCATTATAGTGACCCGATCCCAATGGATCAAAGTCTCTGTGCTTAAGTGTCATCCCTGGATTGGTATGCTGACACACACAATACTCAAGGATTTATAACAGAGGTAAATCACATGTATAAAGTAACGTAAATGCCATTACCTCAATCCATATAGCGGAAGAAACAACAAAGTTGTGGAGTCCCAACAACACCAATGGAAAAGTTGAGTGTACACATCATAACCCTAACGTATCACTTACTCGTCGTAAGATTCCTACAACATGAGACGTTGCAGCCATATAGGTGAATACATTGAATGTACTCGCAATTTCACACCATAGAGTAATAATGAGAATTGTCTATCTCCATATGCATATTTGGCTGGTGGAGGCTCTAAGTTTAAATTTTGCATAAAGCTATTTTTTCCGACAACAAAGGAATAGATTTTATTTACTAACAAGTTAAATTACCCATATTGAGAAGGTAATCCCAACTCAATCCCAAAAATCAAGTATCAATAATATTAACAACCCAACAAATTTATTAAGTAAAGTGATGAGATCAACCAATAACTCAAATACCAGATACTCAAAATGTCCATTACTGGGGACACGGCAAATCATGATTTATTTGTACACTCTGCAGAGGTTTACGCACTTTTCCCCACAAGACTCGATCTCCTCCGTTGAATGTCTTGCACTGCCTGATGTTTGAGAACCGAATGATCGAGACACAGCCTTTCTGAAGAGGTCCCCTTAACCGATAGATAGGCCGGTACACCTACAATCCGCTACATCTACTAGCCTATCATGGAAAGGTTTCCCACAACTTACTTAACTATGCCAGAGCCCATAATGGCTTGTGGCTGCACAAGGAAGTTCCTAGCAGGAATAATCTTATGATCCCTTTGAGCCTGGGTGGCAAACCATATGATGACCACACGGGTACTCCGGGATATCCTAGGAAAACACTGGATTGATCCAGGTGCCCACAACCAATCCACCCAGATGTGTTTTAAAGTAGCCACCTTAAGTTTCCCTTAGTTAATAATAATCTCTCACATCTTTCATGAATCTCACAAACCAATCCACGTCTACGAGCATAGCAAAGTAATGCAATCATAACGTAGCAATACCCGGGGTTTGAAAGCAAGACAATAGGTTCCTACCTCATCAACTACTTCCCAATACCCACATGTTATCAAAACCTACTCATGCAATGTTTGAGGGTTGAAACAAATGCATAAAAACTGGGTAATAAAGGGATATGATCAAAGTGTTACTTGCCTTGCTAACGATCGGAAAACCCTATAGATTCATAGTAGCAAGCCTTGCACTCCGGAAACTCTATCGTGAACAAACAATAGCATACATTAGCACTCAAGCATAAGATGCAAAGGTAAAACCAAAAGAAAAGGTCTAAACTGAAAGTTCAAGAGAAGAGCTTCGATTTGCAAAAAGGATCAATCGAATCAGAGTTGCAAAACTCAAACTACGATTAATAAAAGTTCAAATTCAAATCTGCTTGAAACTGAAATTTAAATTTCCAAAATCATGTTCAAGTTGATTATCTAGACAGAGTGAAACAAGACGAAGATTTTGGCGTTGGTTTCACTGGATTTGGATACACGAGCAAAAAGTAGTGAAGGTTTGAAGATCAGGGACTAAACTGCGAAGAAAGTAATTACGGATAGGTCCCTAGCCGAAAATTAAACTAAAAAGAAAAATCTATCGAACAGACGTCCGCTAACAGAAACTAACGAACGAATTCATTCGTTAAAAGAGAAAACCAGGTGAACGTTTGCTAATTAACGAAACCTAAAAAAATAAAACCGATCTAAACGAAAATAAACCAAACTTTTATTAAAAACAGGCGGGTTTTTCTTGGTTTTTTACCGATTCGGGGGAAAGTGAACCGGCGGCAGCAGTGTGGTTCTCCGGCGAGGTCGGGACGGCGGCTCCGGCGGGGCAGCGGTTTAGGCGGCGGGGAGCGGCGTGGCGCCGGTTTGGGCGGTGAGGGCGCGGTGCGAGGCGGCGAGTGGCTGCGGTGGCGGGGTGGTGCGGGAGCGGCTGCGGTGGCGGGGCGAGGCAGGCAGCGGGGCAAGCGGGTTGAGGAGGACAGGGTGGTGGCGGCGGAGAATTTAAGAGGGGGAGGCTGGCTTGGGGAGGGGGCAAAGGGCGGCGGCGGCGGAGTCGGAGTCCGGTCCGAACTCCGGCGAGATGTGCGGGAGGTGGACTCGGGGAGGCAGCGGCGGTTGCGGGCCGGCTGGGCTTCGGCCCAGTCAGTCGAAGGCTTTTTAAAAAAACTAATTTTGCCGAAACAGAAAAATTCAAAATAAAATATATAAAAATCCTAAAATCCCAAAAACAATTTTCACGGTCGTCTACTAATATTTAGGACAACATGAACATTTTTCTGGGCTAAAAATGCAATTTTTCCCTAATTTAATCAAAAATTCAAATAAAATAAATATTTTATTTAAAATTATATTTACATTATTTCCTCTGTTTTGAAGAAGTCATATTATCTTCTCTCATTATTTTATTTATTTTGAAATAATTGGAAAAATAATTTTAAATAAAAATCACCTTGATCCAATTTACCAATTTTGAAAATTCAAAAATGGAATTTTATGAAAACCTCCAACTCTCTCAAATGGCCCTTGAGTAGCTTAAGGTCTCTAGGATCAAAATGTCTAAATAAAACCAATTCAAAAATGCAAGAATTAGATGCATATGATGACCTAATGATTAACATCCAAATTGAAAATTAGGATGTTACAGCCGTCAATCGGGGCATGTGGGACGGGGAAGGAGGGGATGGTGTGGGTGGGTGTGGATTGCCTAACCATATCGACAAGGCCGCGCAGCAAGAAGAAGGGTCAGCGGCGAGGAGGCCGCGTAGCAAGAAGAAGGGTCGCCGGCGAGGAGGCGGCGCTGCAAGAAGAAGGGTCGCTGGCGAGGAGGCGGCGCTGCAAGAAGAAGGGTCTGATTCCCTCAGCAAGTTGTGCTTAGCCCGGAGACTCTCATTGACCTCCCTTAGTTGTCGGATGACGTCAGTAGCCTGTTCAAATGAGGCTTTCATGTCATCCTACAACCTCGCCCAGCCAGAGATCTGATCCATCTGGCTATGGACAATCGCATGCATGCGCTTGTAAGAGTCGTCACCTGCCTGCGAGACATTTTCCCAGGCCGCCGCGGCGCGGTGGGACATCTCTGCTGCTTCCGCAGTGCGGCCGGACCAGTCTGCTGCATCGACGGCGCGATGGGACCTCCGTGCTGCTTCGTCAGCGTGGCAAGACCTCTGTGATGCTACTTCCGCATGGTGGGACATATCGGCTGCTTTCGCGGCGAGGCGGGACATATCTCGTGCTTCCGCTTCCATGCTCGCCTCTCCCTGGTGGTAATCTCTCGACCCAGAACTCATGCTGGCCATGGCAGACGCAAGGGAAGGATGCTAAATGACTTGTTTGTTTTTGTGGATGAGGAGTTGAGGAGGAATGTGCAGTCATCTTGGCATAGTAGTATTTATAACCGAGTACTAATACGCTCCTAAGTGGGAAACCATTTAGGTTATGATTGGTGTGAACAGGTTTGCAATTAAATATAGCATGGTAGTAGTAATTTGGAATGTGACGAGACGCAAGCTCAAAATTTATTGACGATTCTAGTTTCGAAGTGCGGCACTATTCCCGGATGGCGTAATGTGGGCACGTGTTCTCGGCCGTGGTGTAGCATATGTCATGGTAGTTCTTTTTCTACTATTGTGTACGTGCAATAACTGGCACCGTCGGATACATATCTTACGGTTATTGGGGCGTTCGACGGGAATAGCCTCATGGCGAGCTATAGACTAGTCTTTTTTTCGGAGCATTACACCTATCTCTCGGGACTTCTCGCACGCACCATCTCTAGCTCCCTAGGTCGATGCCACCCACATACACTTGTACTATGAGTTTAGTATGTTATACAGGAAGAGAAGAGGTGCACGCACGCACTCGTCCTCTCTCACACACGCATCTATAGCTGTGAATTGTAGTGTTCTCAACCATCCAATTGGCTCTATCATAGGTTTCACATTGCTCCTTGGCCTTGAGATTGAGAAGTTTAAAACGCGGAGGCTAAGCTGGAGGCGCGAGGTTTTGGTTAATGTGCGGGCCGGACACGGCACCAACATGACAGGAGCTTCATCTTCCTGGTGCGCAGTCGGGTGAGTTGTCCAAGTATAAACACAACTAGGCCCTCCTTGGTATCTGCGCCTCGACTTATGCGTAGAGAAATTAGGATCAGAGGGAGTACTACTAGTAGTAGTAGTACTTGGATGTGTCGCGTCAACTCGCACAACTATGCAACACTTCCTGAACAAACAAGCATATAATATGTTATAATTCTTACCCAAAGGATCTTTATATCCAACAGACACAAAATATCCATTCGACTGTTGGAAATTACTTTAACTGCTGATCTGATGTCGAAGTAAGTGTTGCATCACCACCAAAACCCACCATCTCTTAAGCTAAAATAGACCGAGCTAACACCTATATTAGCATATTACTAAGATAAACAGAAGGCACTATAGAATCATTTAGGAGGTGAGCTTGTCAATCTGAATGTGGGGGGACATCGTCCTCGACAACCCAGCCCCGGCCAGTAGATTGGGTGGAAATGTGAACAAGGTCAGCTCCTGCATGACAACGTTGCCAGGATCCTTGCTGCTTGTCACCTCCATTTCCACCTTAACAGCATCGGTCCTGCCTTTGAGCTCCCCCGGCGGGTTGTTCGCCCACAACTTGGCCACGTAGTGCGGCAGTGGGGACGCCCCCGCTCTGATGCAGACGACCGACACGGCGGTAGATGCGCTGATGTCGAGCACACCGCTGACCAAGAAAAACGCGTGACCATCCTCCTCCGCGAACAGCAAGAGTCATGGCTCTGACAGTGGCACTTGCAGTTGGCGCACCTTGCCGTACTGGATCCTAC
Organism: Triticum urartu; assembly: GCF_003073215.2. Classification (NCBI taxonomy): domain Eukaryota; kingdom Viridiplantae; phylum Streptophyta; class Magnoliopsida; order Poales; family Poaceae; genus Triticum; species Triticum urartu. Next base: position 380,443,995 of record NC_053024.1, on the reverse strand, counting down.
GCACTGGCATGGGATGCACGGTGCTGATGTGGTGGGGGAGCTCCGGCGGCGGGCCTTTGTAGCCACAGACGGGCACGAGGCATTTGCAAGGTGCGAGTAGACACACGCTCTGGTGATCGGCGAGCTTGTGGTAAGTAACATAGAGCCCACAGCCTTCGTGTGGGCACTCCACCCTCACCGAGGAGAGGACGGCATCCACCACCTTGTTGCGCACATCGAAGCCATGGCCGCGCTCGCACTTCTCGCACTGCCGCTGGTTCCCGGGGCGCTCGACGCGGCAGTCCGCGCAGGCCAGGTGCCCTCCCTTGCTGAAAGGATCGAGAAGAGGTGTCTAGAGGGGGGTGATTAGACACTAAGTGCCAAAATTTGCAGTTTTTAATATTCTTATGTTTAAGTGGAGTTTAAGCACAAGTTTAACAAACACAATACATATCAAGCAAGCATGCAATGAGTATGAACAGCGGAAAGTAAAGCATGCAACTTGCAAGAATGTAAAGAGAAGGGTTTGGAGTATTCAAACGCAATTGGAGACATGGATGTTTTTGTCGTGGTTCCGATAGGTGGTGCTATCGTACATCCACGTTGATGGAGACTTCAACCCACGGAGGGTAACAGTTGCGCGAGTCCATGGAGGGCTCCACCCACAAAGGGTCCACGAAGAAGCAACCTTGTCTATTCCATCACGGCCGTCGCCCACGAAGGACTTGCCTCACTAGCGGTAGATCTTCACGAAGTAGGCGATCTCCTTGCCCTTACAAACTCCTTGGTTCAACTCCACAATCTTGTTGGAGGCTCCCAAGTGACACCTAGCCTATCTAGGAGACACCACTCTCCAAGAAGTAACAAATGGTGTGTTGATGATGAACCCCTTGCTCTTGTGCTTCAAATGATAGTCTCCCCAACACTCAACTCTCTCTCACAGGATTTGGATTTGGTGGAAACAAGATTTGAGTGGAAAGCAACTTGGGAAAGGCTAGAGATCAAGATTCATATGGTTGGAATGGAATATCTTGACCTCAACACAAGTGTAGGTGGTTCTCTCTCAAAAATGTGTATTGGAAGTGTAAGTATGTTCTGATGGCTCTCTCCACGAATGAAGAGTGGGTGGAGGGGTATATATAGCCTCCACACAAAATCTAACTGTTACACACAATTTGCCAAACTCGGTGGGACCGAATGGTTAAACTCGGTCGGACCGATTCAGCAAACCTAGTGACCGTTAGGATTTTCGGTGGGACTGAGATGCAACTCGGTAGGACCGATATGGTTAGGGTTAGGGCATAACGTAATCTCGGTGTGACCGATTGCACAAACTCGGTGGGACTGATTTCGGTAATAAGCTAACCAGAGAGTTGGTCAGGCGAACTCAGTGAGACCGATTACACAAACTCGGTGGGACCAATTTTGGTAATAAACTAACCAGAGGGTTTGCATTGTAATCTCGGTAGTACCGATTGCTCAAACTCGGTGAGACCGATTTTGGTAATGGACATACACAGAGAGATTACAATCCCATCTTGCTGAGACCGAGATCCCTATCGGTGAAACCGATTTGCTAGGTTTTGTGGCAGTGGCTATGACATCTGAAACTCGGTGGCGCCGGATAGATAGAATCGGTGGGGGCGAGTTTGACTTTTGGTTTAGGTCATATGTGGATGTGGGAAGGTAGTTGAGGGTTTTGGAGCATATCACTAAGCACTTTGAGCAAGCAAGCCATTAAGCAACACCTCATCCCCTCTAGATAGTATTGGCTTTTCCTATAGACTCAATGTGATCTTGGATCACTAAAATAGAAAATGTAGAGTCTTGATCTTGAAGCTTGAGCCAATCCTTTGTCCTTAGCATCTTGAAGGGGTTCCACATCCTCTAGTCCATGCCACTCCATTGTTGAACTTATCTGAAACATGCTAGGTAAAAGTGTTAGTCCAACAAGAGATATGTTGGCATTAATTACCAAAACCACCCAAGGAGCACTTGTGCTTTCAATCTCCCCCTTTTTGGTAATTGATGACAACATACATCAAAGCTTTAGATAAAGATATAGAGAATAGCAAGTAAAGCTTTGGGAAGACATGTAACATGCATAGGCTCCCCCTACATGTATGCAATCATGTGAATATTGAATATAGGAGCATGTGAATGCGTAAACATGACAGAGTAAGCTATGTGTTACATGTATCTTGGCTATATGCATCAGAGCAAATGATGTGAATGTGAGAAATGTACCTTCATGCTCATGAGTCCTTCTTGCAAACAGTATGTACATCAGCAAGAACTTCTCATTCACATGACTGTGATGCATATACTTACCTTGTGGTCTTGAGTTGGCTTAGGATGGGATGAACCTGCACAAACAAGGTTAAATAACACAGATACACCTACTGACCAGAGCAAGCAAGAGAAACCACAAGAGAACCAAGACTGGGATGACATGTAGAGTGAGTACTAAGTACCACACTGGATATAGACATGTCCCCAAAGGTAAAGATATGCAATAAAATCAGAGATTTCCTTCCCTTAGATGTCTTGCTCCCCCTGAATCTGCATGGGATATTGGGAGAAGATAGGGAACAGAAAATCAGAGCAACAAAAAAGGAAACAACAGAGCTTGAGCTAAAGCAAGCAACCAAACATGTCTTTCCCCTCTTAAAGACATGTGACATCTCTCCTCTTAAACACCAAGCATCTGGGGTCTTTGATGATATTACTTTCTCCTAGTTGAGAAACTCTCTCCCCCTGAGTATTCTCTCTTTCTCCCCCTATAGGAGGGATTAAGCTTTGATGTGATCTCTCTCTCCCCCTTTGACATCAATTTCCAAGAAGGGCTCTTCTGGAAATGTGATACAAATGGGTTGGTCCTCGAGTCACAGAGCAAAGCAGCATGTCTAATATGATGCTGGTAGAGGACAAGAATCATTGAGTGGAGCTAGAGCAAACAGAAATCAGGAATAAGTGGCAAGTTGGTTTTCCTGTGGTGGAATCAGTGACTCAGAGTTGTTTGGTTGGGCCGAAGAGAACAAACCGGTGTGACCGAGTTCATTAGAGTGAAACCACTTGTCACCTCAGCTCACTAGACAAGTAAGATCTCACAAGGATATGCAAGGAATTTACTGAAAGATTTGCAATGAATTGGATGCAGAAAATGCAGAACAAAAAGGAAAGAAAAGAAACTAAAAGTTCTAGATGAAGTTTTTTTTAGAACTTCATCTAGAGATGGTTGGCGACAAAGCCGCCTATGTTAGAGTATATTGACTTAGGAGTCAAGTGAGAGCACTCGATCATAGGTCATACTCATCGTTTAAGCTCAAAATGGGGTTACCATTTTTCGTTTAAGCCTTTTGATGTATTCACATCTTGTCGAGTTGCTTTGACTCATGACTTGGAGTAAAGCTTCTCTAAGATGGAATAACATACCTTGGGTGGTGGTGTTGATCTTGCTCATGTAGTTGAACTTGTGCGGGTTGCTCAAGGTTGATGTAGGTCATCAAGGGTTGGGAGAACCACTTGGAGTTTGAGTTCATCTACCTACATGGGTTAGTTTTACAAGGAAGAGCACTTGTGTATCCAAAATGACAATCATGAGACTCAACATAGAATTTGCCAAAGGATATGTTTGAATGGTTTCGTGCTTCCTTGTCTTCAACCACCATTGTGTAGAGACTTGGTGATGTAGAGATTGCTCAAGATGTGAGTGAGTTGCAATCTCATAGATTTAGATTCAACCAAGTACCTACATGGGTTAGATAACATGCAAGGTACAAATATATCCAAGACATATGAATAGCATCATAAGAGAAATATCGAGGATTAGTCATAGGCTCATGCCCCGCATGTATCAAATGGAGTTCCTACTCCAAGTTTGAAGCATCAATGATGTTCAATTCACCTCTCAACCTGCAAAACACTTTCTCATCAAGTGGTTTAGTGAATATATCCATCAATTGCTTATCGGTGCGAACATGCTTAAGGTTAATGTCCCCTTTTGCAACATGATCTCGAATGAAATGATGACGAACTTCAATATGCTTAGTTCGAGAATGTTGCACAGGATTGTGAGAAATCTTAATAGCACTTTCATTGTCGCATAGCAATGGAACATGTTTCACATATATCCCATAATCTTTAAGAGTTTGGGTCATCCAAAGTAATTGAGCACAACATGAACCAGCGGCAATGTATTCCGCTTCGGCGGTGGATAAAGATACCGAGTTTTGTTTCTTGGAAGACCAAGACACAAGAGATCTACCAAGTAATTGACAAGTACCCGAAGTGGATTTTCTATCAACCTTGTCTCCGGCATAGTCCGAATCGGAGTAGCCAACAAGATCAAAAGAGGACCTCTTAGGATACCAAATGCCAAAATTTGGTGTATGGATTAGGTATCTCACTATCCTTTTCACAGCCTTAAGATGACACTCTTTAGGAGCAGCTTGATATCGTGCACACATGCACACACTTATCATAATATCGGGACAAGAGGACATAGATATAACAATGAACCAATCATAGAGCGATAAACCTTTTGATCAACCGGTCCACCATCTTTGGTCAAATCAAGATGTGCACTAGTAGGCATGGGTGTAGTCATACCTTTGCATTCTTGCATATTGAACTTCTTGAATAAGTCCTTGGTGTACTTCGTTTGAGAGACAAAGATACCTTCCCTAGTTTGCTTGATTTGCAAACCGAGAAAGAATTTGAGTTCACTCATCATAGACATCTCAAACTTCTCCGACATTAGCTTTCCAAACTTCTCACTAAAATGAGGGTTAGTTGAACCAAATATGATATCATCAACATAAATTTGGCACACAAATAGTTCTCCATTAACCCTTTTATTAAAAAGAGTAGAATCAATTTTACCAATTTCAAAGCCTTTTTCAATAAGGAACTTGGTCAAGCATTTATACCATGCTCTAGGAGCTTGTTTAAGACCATAAAGGGCTTTGTGAAGTTTGTAAACATGATTAGGTTTCTTAGGATTGACGAAGTCGGGATGTTGCTTAACATAAACTTCCTCCTCAATTTTGCCATTTAGAAAAGCACTTTTAATGTCCATTTGGTACAAGGTGATATCATGGTGATTAGCATAAGCAAGTAAGATGCGAATGGACTCAAGTCTAGCAACAAGAGCATATGTCTCACCATAGTACATACCTTCAACTTGTGTGCAGCCTTGGGCAACGAGACGTGCTTTGTTGCGAACCACTTGTCCATCTTCATCTTGCTTGTTGCGAAACACCCATTTGGTACCAATGATGTTGTGGTTGTTGTCGGGCTTCTCGACCAATGTCCACACTTGATTTCTCTCAAAGTTGTGTAGCTCTTCATGCATAGCGTTTATCCAGTCCGGATCCTCCAATGCTTCTTCAACCTTCATAGGTTCAATGCTAGAGATGAATGAGTAATGTTCACAAAAGTTAGCTAAACGAGTTTTAGAGAGAGTGATTCTCCCGGTTTGGATATCATTGTAGATTTGCTCGACGGGATGATCCTTAGCAATTCTTGCTCGAACTCGTGAAAGCTTTTGCTTGGGTCAGGGTGGAACATCCTCTTCATCTTGTGCTTCTTCTTGGCCTTCTTCATTGTTGACGTTGTCGTTCTCTTGTCGTGGTGGAGAAGGAGGTTGTTGATGTTCATCTTGGTGCGCTTCCTCGTTTTCTTCATCTTGGCGTGTCCCACTTGTGGATGCTTCCGTATCAACTCTTGGTTCACCTTGTCGTGAGGTAGAAGATTCCACTTGGACGGACGAGGTACTCTCCTTCACTTTCGTTGGACGAATCTTGCCAATGGACAAGTCTTGAATTGCTTCCGAAGGGTCTTTGTCTCCTACATCAATTGGCAATTGCTCTACTTGCGAGCCGTTAGATTCATCAAACTTCACATCTACCGTCTCTTCAACCTTTCGGGTGAAATTGTTGTAGACACGGTAAGTGTGAGAGTTTGAGCCATAACCAAGTAGGAAACCTTCATGAGATTTAGGAGCAAATTTAGAACGATGATGCTTATCAAGAATGTAGCACTTTGAGCCGAATACTCGAAAGTATCCAACTTGGGGTTTGTTACCGGTGAGGAGCTCGTATGCCGTCTTGCCGAGTAGCTTGTGAAGATACAAGCGATTTGTTGCATGACAAGCTGTCTCAACCGCTTCCGCCCAAAAGTGCTTTGGCGTTTTGTACTCATCAAGCATCGTTCTTGCCATCTCGATAAGTGTCCGGTTCTTCCTTTCAACAACTCCATTTTGTTGAGGTGTGTACGTAGCCGAGAACTCGTGTGAAATCCCTTCTTCGTCAAGAAAGGTGTCCACATTTGTGTTCTTGAACTTCGTTCCGTTGTCGCTCCGAACCTTCTTGATCTTCACGTCAAACTAATTTTGGGCCTTCCTAGCGAAGTTTTTGAAGATCTTTTGGACCTGCGATTTGTCATCAAGAAAGAACACCCACGTAAATCTTGAAAAATCATCAACTATGACTAGACCAAATGAGTTACCACCGAGACTCTTGTAGGCATTTGGACCAAAGAGATCCATGTGAAGTAGCTCGAGTGGTCTTCTTGTGGTCATGATGTTCTTCGGGCGGTGACTTCCTCCAACTTGTTTACCTTCTTAACAAGCAGTACAAAGTCTATCCTTGTCAAATATGACATCTTTTATTCCAAGGATATGATCACCTTTAATAAGCTTATCAAGATTTCGCATACCAACATGACCTAGTCTTCTATGCCACAACCAGCCTTTAGAAGATTTGGTAATTAAGCAAGTTCTAGGTTGAACCTTTTTAGTGAAATCAACAATGTAAAGATCTCCTCTACGTATACCGGTAAAGACCATTTTATGATTGTCTCTACGAAACACTTGGCAATCTACTTCAGTGAATAAGACATTGAAACCGAAATCCGCAAGTCTAGAAACTGAAAGTAAATTGTATTCAAGGGATTCAACGAGCATGACATTTTGTATGGAGCTATCATGTGAGATGGCCACCTTACCAAGGCCAACCACCTTACCCTTTGAATTATCACCAAAAGTGACATATTTTCGAGGGCCGTCGTTTTCAGCAAGCTCACGGAACATATCTTTATCTCCGGTCATATGATCAGTACATCCACTATCAAGGACCCATTCCTTTCCTCCAGCCATGTAGCCGCGAAGATTTTCCATAAGACCAAAATGCCTCATTGCATCATCAAGATCATAGTCACTATCATCATCTTCATCATAGTATCCATGTTCAACATCATCTTGTGATTGATCAATTCCTAGAGAGGGTAATTCATTAGATAAATGATCATCACAATGGTTACCTTTATGAATTCTAATAGCTTCGGATATGATATCGCTAATGATTCCAACATTTCCTTTAGCACGCATGAGATTGGTAAGCTCAAATAGACAATCACCAAAGCTAGGATCACTAGAGTTCATCTTACTCAAGGCAATAGACTTATGGAGAATTTCGTCTAAATTTTTCAAGGAATAATCTGGAAGTCGTTCCTCAAGAAATCTCCATATGGTGTAGGCACACTTGAGAGTAGGCAAACAACTAATCAAGTTTCTAGGCAAGCCTCTAATGATGAGCTCAACCGTTCTAAGATTGCGAATCATGTCAATATCTTCATCTAGGGTAGGGTGCAAAGGATTAACATGAGGTGCACAGGGGCTAGTAATGTACTTGTTCAAATGATATTCATTGAAAATCTCAAGAATTTCATTTTTCCACTCATGAAAATACTCTCCATCAAGAATAGGCACTCTATGTCTAAGACTCCCCAAAGTAGACACATCCATCTTCCTCCAATGGTGTTTAAACCAAGGCAATGGAGACCAAAGCTCTGATACCAATTGAAAGGATCGAGAAGAGGTGTCTAGAGGGGGGTGATTAGACACTGAGTGCCAAAAGTTGCAGTTTTTAATATTCTTAAGTTTAAGTGGAGTTTAAGCACAAGTTTAACAAACACAATACATATCAAGCAAGCATGCAATGAGTATATGAGCAGCGGAAAGTAAAGCATGCAACTTGCAAGAATGTAAAGAGAAGGGTTTGGAGTATTCAAACGCAATTGGAGACACGGATGTTTTTGTCGTGGTTCCGATAGGTGGTGCTATCGTACATCCACATTGATGGAGACTTCAACCCGCGGAGGGTAACGGTTGCGCGAGTCCACGGAGGGCTCCACCCACGAAGAAGTAACCTTGTCTATTCCATCACGGCCGTCGCCCACGAAGGACTTGCCTCACTAGCGGTAGATCTTCACAGAAGTAGGCGATCTCCTTGCCCTTCCAAACTCCTTGGTTCAACTCCACAATCTTGTTGGAGGCTCCCAAGTGACACCTAGCCAATCTAGGAGACACCACTCTCCAAGAAGTAACAAGTGGTGTGTTGATGATGAACCCCTTGCTCTTGTGCTTCAAATGATAGTCTCCCCAACACTCAACTCTCTCTCACGGGATTTGGATTTGGTGGAAATAAGATTTGAGTGGAAAGCAACTTGGGAAAGGCTAGAGATCAAGATTCATATGGTTGGAATGGAATATCTTGACCTCAACACAAGTGTAGGTGGTTCTCTCTCAGAAAATGTGTATTGGAAGTGTAGGTATGTTCTGATGGCTCTCTCCACGAATGAAGAGTGGGTGGAGGGGTATATATAGCCTCCACACAAAATCTAACCGTTACACACAATTTGCCAAACTCGGTGGGACCGAATGGTTAAACTCGGTTGGACCGATTCAGCAAACCTAGTGACCGTTAGGATTTTCGGTGGGACTGAGATGCAACTCGGTAGGACCAATATGGTTAGGGTTAGGGCATAACGTAATGTCGGTGTGACTGATTACACAAACTCGGTGGGACCGATTTTGGTAATAAGCTAACCAGAGAGTTGGCCAGGCAAACTCGGTGAGACCGATTACACAAACTCGGTGGGACCGATTTTGGTAATAAGCTAACCAGAGGGTTTGCATTGTAATCTCGGTAGTACCGATTGCTCAAACTCGGTGAGACCGATTTTGGTAATGGACATACACAGAGAGATTACAATCCCATCTCGGTGAGACCGAGATCCCTATCGGTAAAACCGATTTGCTAGGGTTTGTGGCAGTGGCTATGGCATCTGAAACTCGGTGGCGCCGGATAGATAGAATCGGTGGGGCCAAGTTTGACTTTTGGTTTAGGTCATATGTGGATGTGGGAAGGTAGTTGAGGGTTTTGGAGCATATCACTAAGCACTTTGAGCAAGCAAGCCATTAAGCAACACCTCATCCCCTCTTGATAGTATTGGCTTTTCCTATAGACTCAATTTGATCTTGGATCACTAAAATAGAAAATGTAGAGTCTTGATCTTGAAGCTTGAGCCAATCCTTTGTCCTTAGCATCTTGCAGGGGTTCCACATCCTCTAGTCCATGCCACTCCATTGTTGAACTTATCTGAAACATACTAGGTAAAAGTGTTAGTCCAACAAGAGATATGTTGACATTAATTACCAAAACCACCCAGGGAGCACTTGTGCTTTCACTTGCACTGCACAAATCAATCGAACAGCACATCAATCAAGAAACTTGCACCTTGCTTGATTAGCCAAACAGACAAGGTGTATTCGAACCTCATACACTAGAGGCTTCAAGGGGCGGAGGCACAAGGGGAAGTGGAGCAAGGTGAGGTCCATCGAGATCATAGAGAGCTCCATCGTCGGGTCCTGTTCCGTCTGCATGATCTCGCCCTCCTTGTATACAACCATCTCTCGCTTTAGGGCCGGGGCATTACAAAGCTTTACCGTCACATATTCATACTTCTTCAAGGTGCATTAAATCAACACATGCAAGTATCAAAAGGAGAGTCACGTCATGCATGCATGCATTGTAATTAATGCATTGGTAAACGCAAATTATTGAAATATATCGAGTGCAGTGCTTTGATGTGTCGCGTTAACTCGTACAACAATGGGAAGTTTGATTACAATGCCCTCTCCCTCGCGGACTGAGCTCAGGTGCCTTAACTGCACCTGCCTTTGGTTGTATGACAGGTGGGCCACCCACCTGTTGGGCCCACCTGTCATAGACACAAAGGCAGGAGCAGTAAGCCAATGAAGTTGCATCCCTCCATTGCCCATGAGCGTGGTGGCTGGCAGGACTAGGAGAAGCTTTTGCTACACGCTCTCCCTCCCGCAGGCAATGGACATGCAGCAGTTCATTCGGTGTCAGATGGCCAGAAGCATATTGTAGTAGTACTCCACTGCAGTAGTACTCCATCATTGTTCGACTTCCCGAAGAGGTGAAGAGCCAAGTGCAGCTCGGACGCTCGTGTGGCAGTTTCATGAGTAGTCTAGGATAGTGTGTACCATGCCTATAAGCTTAAAATCGTTGGGGTCGGCTCCATGCTATGAGTCCGTCTCAAAGCACTTTTTATTAAAATAATCTTCTGGCCCTACCTGTCATCCTGGTGATTGTTGTTTGCAAGCTCATCTGGTCAAGACAGGATATATTTTTTAATTTGTAGTGGGGTAAATGTTAGAGGTTGCAGCAAATATATTGTACACTGCGGGTCTTTTAGCCAAGTTTAGAGGCAAGCATGTGGGGCCAGTGCTATGATGTGTCCCGTCAACTTGTACAACGAGGAGAAGCTTCATTTTACTACTACACGCCTTCTCCCTCGCCCATGCGCGCGGTGGCTCGCAGACGAGGATAGGCTTTTGCTTATACTACAACAAGCTATCCCTCCAGCACGCGGTGGACGGACATGCAGCAATGGATTCGATACTATAGAAGTAGTAGTAGTAGTAACATCATTGTTCATCTTCTCGAAGAGGCAAAGAGCCAAGAGCAACCCGAACGTGGCAGTTGCGAATGCTCGCGTGACGGTCTTTATGTAGGGGTGGGGCGTGGTGCATATAGCCAGGCTCTTGCATGAGACAAAATTGCTATGTGAGTCCACTATTGTAGTACTACTTGGTAGTATAGCCCTGTAAAGCGGAAAGGAGTACAGTATTTTCCTTTCTAGAGATTTCAACAAGTGACTAGACTACACCCTAAATGAGTACATATGGAGCAAAATGAGTGAATCTACACCGTAAATAAATACGTAGTTCTCTCGTTTTCCTCTCCGCCTTGGTCGCGGTGCACAATATTGAGTATACTAGTGCTGACTAGTCTCTTTTTGATACGCATTTACGTTTTTTAACACAGTACAGACGCAAGCGCTCATATACACGCGCATATACTCACCCCTATGAATGCACACACGCACACCCTACCCCTATGAGCACCTCCGAAAGACTGAGTCGGCATATCATATTGAAATTTACGAAGTCACCATAGGCACCTCGTCGTCGATGGGTCTCCTGACATGCATTTACGTTGATACGGCTGAACACCAACGATGCAGAGGGTAGCGGTTCCCGAAACGTTGAACGGTCAATTATGCCTCTGCATTCAAGTAGCATGCAGAGGTAGGAGTAAGTAATTGGAGAAGCAGAATGGAGCATGTGAATGCAACACAGTTTGGACTATCATATAAAGGCGCCACGCCACTCCAATCCATCTACTCCTAGTCTCTGCGCAACACTGCCCACTCCAATCCAAGACCAAGACCAAGTGACCAGAAGCCACAAGCACCCATGGCATCAATGGACGTGTGCGGCAGTCGGCTATGCCAGGTCGTCCAAGACGCTGACCTACGGCCCCGCACCGCGGAGCGTTTCCAGACGGTGCTGGCGACCGCCGATGTCATAGCCCTCGTCGACGTCGGCATCGCCTCTCGCATGCGCCATATGATGGTCGACTCCATCCGCAGGTTCACCGTTGTTAAGAAGCGCGCGGACGACCTTGCCGTACTGCTCTAGCCCGCGCGCCCAGGCTCCTCGTTGTCGGCCACACTCATCGGCCTCCAAGGTGACGAACTCTTTGAAGCACTGGTGGCCCTGCGGCTGCCAGAGGTCATGACAAAGAATGTGCACCTCGAGGCCACGCTCGCCACGCAGTGCCTCGCCATGCAAGAAACCGTCGATCTGCACATCCACGTCTATGAGGAAATCGTCTACATAGGCCACTACAAGGCCAGCGAGGACAGAAAGACGTTGGCCTTCTTCCAGCGGCTGGAATATTTGGACGCCATTGTTCAGAAGCATGTTGACCTGGCCACGAAAGCCGCTGCTACTTAGCCGCCGTTCGGTGGGCGGGCGCCCTGAGTCGAGGAGGTGGACGTTGTAGATGGATGCATCTTTCTTCTTACCTAATCTAACCAGCACTGCATCGCCTTGTAGCCTTAATGTTTTATTAGTGTATGGCATTTTTATTCTAGTCGTAAATGACATGTGTGATCCCTTCCTCTTATTTGGCATTAATTATTTGTATTATCACTGTCTTCGACCTGGTGTACTACTACCTAGGTCCTGGTTTATTAGTCCCTTTTGTAATTTGTGCTAAATTTTGACCAAAGATTTAACTGGAAAAATGTTAGTGCATAACAAAAATTATATCATTTGATTTGTATTTGAACATAGTTTTCAATGATATATTTTTTGTGACATGCATGAACCTTTTGTTAGTAAAATTTATGGTCAAAATTTGGCACAGATTAAGATAGGGAGCAATAAACCAGGATGGAGGTAGACTGGTCCGTCACCATCGTGTTTTGTGTCTAATTTTGACTTCAGCGACCCAACCTACATGAAGGGAGTGTTGTATATATTGGCGCAACAACCAAACTTATAAAGTATATTCAAAACTGGGCATTACTACAAGACACGATTTCAAAACAAGAAAGTGGAACAAGTACATCATACCTGTGCCATTCACGTTGCACCCCCACACGGTCGCGGTGCACAATGTAGTAACTAGTCTCTTCTTGACCCGCATTTACATTGATACGGCTTGAATGCCAAGGAGGGAGAGGGTAGCAGTTCCCGAGACGTTGAACGGTCAATGATGCATCCTCAATTAGCATGCAGAGGGAATTAATTGGAGAAGCAGAATAGAGCCAGCACGATGTGAATGCAACAGAGTTTGGACTCTCATATAAAGGCGCCCCACCACTCTAATCCATCTACTACTAGTCTCTGCGCTACACTACTCACTCCAATCCAAGACCAAGTGACCAGAAGACACAAGCACCTGTGGAGGCGATGAACGCGAGTGGCAGTCGGTTGTGCCAAATCATCCAAGACACCGGCCTGCAGCCCCACACCGCGCAATGTTTCCGGACGGTGCTGGCGACCGCCGGCGTCATAGCCCTCGCCGACACCGGCTTCGTCACTCGCATGGATGACATGATGGTCCCCTCCATCCGCAAGTTCACCGCCGTCAAGAAGCACGCGGATGACCTTGCCGTACTGCTCCAGCCCGCACGCCCAGGCTCCTCATTGCTTGCCACCCTCATCGGCCTCCATGGTGACGAACTCTTTCAAGCCCTGGTGGCCCTGCAGGTGCCGGAGGTCACGATGAAGAATGTGCACCCCGAGGTCGCGCTCGCCGCGCAGTGCCTCGCCATGCAAGAAATCGTCGACCTGCACATCCACGTCTACGGGGAAATCGTCTACATAGGCCACTACAAGGCAAGCGAGGACAGAAATACGTTGGCCTTCTTCTAGCGCCTGTAATCTTTGGACACCATTGTTCAGAAGCACGTCGACTTGGCCACGAAAGCTGCTGCTACTTAGCCATCATTTGGTGGGCCAACGCCCTGAGTCGAGGAGGTGGACGTCGTTTATGGATGCATCTCTTCTTCTTGCCTCCTGTAACCAGCACTGCATCGCCTCGTGGCCTTAATGTTTTATTAGTATAGTACTCCCTCCGTTCCCAAATATAAGTCTTTCTAGAGATTCCAGCAAGTGACTACATATGGAGAAAAATGAGTGAATCTACACTCTAAAATATTTCTACATACATCTGTATGTTGTATTCCATTTGAAATATCTAAAAAGACTTATATTTAGGAACGGAGGGAGTATATGGCATTTTTATTCCAGTCGTAACGTTTTCACTGTGAGGTGGGGCCGCAATTGAGCAAACCGACCATCGGCAAGTCCCCACCCTGCCCACCGCACGTCGGTGAGTTTAGAATTAGAAGAGAGAAATGAGGGAGAAGAGCTTGCTTTACTAGGGTTGCTCTCTTCATTCTCTCATCCTCTCCAGATCTAAACAAGACAGTGATAGCGACATTTTCTCTTTGCTCACCGCTGGTCACAGATCCGACCGGTGTGTGTAGAGGACTAAGGTGCATCATTCACGCGGTCATTGCCGGCGAGGGAGGAAACCCACAGCTGCCGGCGGGGCCTGATCATCTGCCTGTGTCGTTCTCTCTGACACAGTGCCGGCTCAGGAGGTCCTCCGACCCTTCTTCCTCCCTGCCGTATTGTGCGCAGATCCGACCTGCCGTCGCCGACATCCAGACGACCCTCAGGTACAAGTTCTTCAAAAGCGGCCTTGCTCTACTGCCCCAGCTCCCCACGTGTGTGCATGTGCATCTTTTTCTACCTCCATCAGCTCTTCCAAATCCACCTAAATTTTTAGTATTATTAGAGGTAAAGCTACTTCATGCATTTGAATCTAGGACTTGGTTCAAACAACGAAGAAAGGGGGGAAAGTCGTAGCATGAATCTAGGACTTGATTCAAAGAGGAAATAACAGGGGGGAAGTAGTAGAGACCGGATACCCAACCGGTCTCTTGGTTGAAAAGGGAAATAATGGGAAAACATAGTACAAACTGGATAAGGAACAAATCTATTATTGGTTGAAAAATGGATAGAAAGTGGCGGCTGGTGGACAAGTAATAGATTATGTCTAGGATTAGATTTGCTGCCCTCACATAGTAAAAGGTCTCCAAGACTAGATTTGCTGCCCTCACATAGTAAAAGGTCTTCAGGATTAGATTTGCTTCCCTCACATTGTAAAAGGTCTCCAGGATTAGATTTGCCGCCCTCACAGAGCATGAACAAACTCGGCATCACCACTTTATGCCTCCTTTTAGGTACATTGTGCTCATGCGTCCATTGTCGCATGTCCTTATAACAACTTTTTGTTGTTGTTAATGTAAGGGCACATGTAAAGTGAAGCGATCACACTGTTACCTTAAGGACATGTCTAACCACTGTTATTGTTAATCTAATGCCTCTAGTGATATGATGCAATTAAACTGTGTTACAAATGGTACTCCTGCTGTTTTCCCCAGTATGATAAGTAAGTTGCTTCCTTACGCTACTGAGTGACCTGGTGTCCCCACGGTCCCATGCCCTTAAACCAACTCTTTAGCTGCTGTTGATTTATTGTATCTGGTAAACAAGCAATGCCACCATTAAAGTAATACCATATTTGACGAATGTCATTGTTGATCGTAATGCTTCCGGTAACATGAAGCATTGCTGAAGTTTTAAAATTTCTACTGTCCTTGCATGATTTCCATGAACATAATTAAGATGCTTCTTTTCATTTCGTGTATGTTTCATATATTCTGATTGACTAGCAACTGTTTACTTTCTATCTTTTTGTGCAGATAGGGATATCCATTTCACCTTGTTGCAATTGTGACCTTTTGATGAACTGCACAAAACACTTTTTTCGGAATGAGTGTCTTGTGCAGTTCAACTAAAATGTCACGTGGGCAACATCTCTCAATTTTGGTGGAACTGCACAAAATGGTGATTGGAGTTTCCAAAATCTCCATCAAATTCTGCTGGTAATCTCGTGCAACATTTTATTAGCCTTTGCAAGATGAGCCGTCATTGTCACCACAATGGCACTTTATTTTAGTGGAACTGCACAAAAGGATAAGCAAATTATAGTTGCACCTTACATGAGCAGGACAGCCAACCGTAATGTTGCTGAATTTTAGTGCAACTACTAAAGAAGAACCTGCCAGCTCATGAGAGCAAGTACTTCTTGCTAGCTGAATGATGCAATCTTTGCTTCATTTTAGGCGAACTGCAGAAAAAGGCGCATGAATTGAATCATGGATCTCTAGGCTGGCCTCATCCGGGTGGAGTTGCAAGTTCACCACATCGAGTTGTGGCGGCATAGGGCCCCTCACACCGGTCAGTACTATCCTTTAACAACATGATTGTGCTTTGTCATACTGTGCTAATGTTCTATTTTTTAAATAAAGCTATTCTATCGCAATCTTTTCTCATTTTGGAAATAAAGTTTGCTTCAACTAGTGCCGCTATTATAGTAATCATACTCTTTCTTATCTATGTAAATAGGAATACTCAATTACAGATGTTGTGATGGTCAAGAGCATCGCCAAGTTCTTGGGTTGTATGACACGGCTAGCCAAGATGGATTTAATCCCGATATTCAGTTTATTAAAAGGCTCTAATGGGTTGGTTCTGAATCTTGCAAGCTGGGAATCAATGAGTTGTGTAGGCATCTTTGTTGTACTTATTGTTTGAATCTTATTTGTTGGTTCTGAATCTTGCAAGCTGGGAATTGATGTCTACTACACAACCTTCTTCTTGTAGACGTTGTTGGGCCTCCAAGTGCAGAGGTTTGTAGGACAGTAGCAAATTTCCCTCAAGTGGATGACCTAAGGTTTATCAATCCGTAGGAGGCGTAGGATGAAGATGGTCTCTCTCAAGCAACCCTGCAACCTAATAACAAAGAGTCTCTTGTGTCCCCAACACACCCAATACAATGGTAAATTGTATAGGTGCACTAGTTCGGCGAAGAGATGGTGATACAAGTGCAATATGGATGGTAGATAAAGGTATTTGTAATCTGAAATAATAAAAACAGCAAGGTAGCAAGTGATAAAAGTGAGCGTAAACGGTACTGCAATGCGTTGAAACAAGGCCTAGGGTTCATACTCTCGCTAGTGTAAGTTCCCTCAACAATCCTAACATAATTGGATCACATAACTATCCCTCAACATGCAACAAAGAGTCACTCCAAAGTCACTAATAGCGGAGAACGAACGAAGAGATTATGGTAGGGTACGAAACCACCTCAAAGTTATTCTTTCCAATCAATCAGTTGGGCTATTCCTATAAGTGTCACAAACAGCCCTAGAGTTCGTACTAGAATAACACCTTAAGATATAAATCAACCAAAACCCTAATGTCACCTAGATACTCCAATGTCACCTCAAGTATCCGTGGGTATGATTATACGATATGCATCACACAATCTCAGATTCATCTATTCAACCAACACAAAGGACCTCAAAGAGTGCCCCAAAGTTCTACCGGAGAATCACGACGAAAACGTGTGCCAACCCCTATGCATAGGTTCCCAATGTCACGAAACCCACAAGTTGGTCACCTTAACATACATCAAGTGGCACGTGGTATCTCGTTGTCACCATAGATATCCACGGCAAGACATACATCAAGTGTTCTCAAGTCTTTAAAGACTCAATCCGATAAGATTACTTCAAAGGGGAAACTCAATTCATTACAAGAGAGAAGAGGGGGGAAGAAACATCATAGGATCCAAATATAATAGCAAAGCTCGCGATACATCAAGATCGTATCATCTCAAGAACACGAGAGAGAGAGAGAGAGAGATCAAACACATAGCTACTGGTACATACCCTCAGCCCCGAGGGAGAACTACTCCCTCCTCGTCATGGAGAGCACCGGGATGATGAAGATGGCCACCGGTGAGGGTTCCCCCCTACGGCAGGGTGCCGAAACAGGGTCCCGATTGACTTTTGGTGGCTACGGAGGCTTCTGGCGGCGGAACTCCCGATCTATTATGTGTTCTGGAAGTTTTAGGGTATATGGAGTTATATAGGCAGAAGAAGCACGTCAGGGGAGCCACGAGGGCCCCACGAGAGAGGGGGGCGCGCCCTAGGGGGGGCGCCCCCCACCCTCGTGAGCACCTTGTTCCTTCCTTGACGTGGGGTCCAAGTCCATCAGGTGTGTTTCCTTCCAAAAATAACTTCTCCAGTTGATTTCGTTCCGTTTCGACTCCATCTGATATTCCTTTTCTTCAAAACACTGAAATAGGCATAAAACAGCAAATCTGGGCTGGGCCTCCGGTTAATAGGTTAGTCCCAAAAGTAATATAACAGTGGATAATAAAGCCCAATATTGCCTAATACAGTAAATAATATAGCATGGAGCAATCAAAAATTATAGATACGTTGGAGACGTATCAGGAATCAATGAGATGTGTAGGCATCTTTGATGTACTTATTATTTGAATCTTATTTGTTGGTTCTGAATCTTGCAAGCTGGGAAACACGGCATGATGATGCAGATGACAGCAACCATAACAAACAGTTCAAACTTGGTAGTATTATCTGTGTGAAAGTGCGACAAATGTGTTGATCGTGTGCATCCTGAGAATAATAATTCTAATTGTTGTGCATGTTGATCCTATGGCACTGATAGAACGAGCCAATGCATTGCTTGTTTTAAGAATAACTTTCTATTAAAGCTAGTTAAATTTAAGTAAAGTGACCACTAACACTTGTTATTACAGTACCAATACAGACCCGCTCGTGAACCGACGTGTGGCCGGAATAGGTTTATTAATGGAGGCGTTTGAATGCATCGAGGGTGCATGTTCTGTCGGGCGTGTAGCGGATGAGGGAGGGGTAGTAATTGTTGTTGCCTGTACACACTCAGTTTACTATTGAATCTAGTTCCCCAAGAGCTGAAAAACGAACAGTTGTCGCCGCCTATCCACTCATTCACTTGAAGAGACTTCAATGGTTATCCGAGGGGTGAGCCTGCTGGATATGGACTTCAGTAAGGAGTTCACCTTTGAGTTCGCCGTTAAGTACCATGGCTGCACCAAGTTGAATGTGATGTACACCAATGATCCGGACTCAGTGAAGCTCTGCCTCCCCGAGTTCAAGCAATACCTACAGGACGAGAAAGCACAAGGTCGCAGGACTAGACCTTGTGCCCATCCATTCGTCTCCTGACATGGACCAGAGGATCGCGGTGGCCTAGGTATGCATGCGGGACGAGGTTCTTGTCTACCACTACTGTAGGGCCATCAGAGGTTCTGGAGCATTCGCCTGTTTCATTGACAGCGCCTACTGCACCTTCGCTACGGTGGAGAGAAGGAAGAACGCGATGATTCGGCCATCTGGTGCAACAAGCTTGTCGACATCCAGAAGCAATACAAGATCATCGGCAACAGGCAGGAGAAGGACTCTGTGGTTGACCTCATCGAGACCATCATCGACCCCTGCTACGCCAACATGAAACAAGACAACGATACCAAGGATCTGAACACGTGGGAGGTACCTATGAATCTAGCCTACATAACCTACACGGCCAAGGACGCATACGCATGCTATGACATGTACAGGCGGATCTTGGACATGAGGGCATGTCTGCTTCCCATAACCAACGAGTACACAGACAGCCGCAGCGTCATGATCAAGCATGCCAGGAAGGTCTAGATGTTGTACTTTATCTGTTTAAGCACCTTTATCATATGACTGTTTCATGCATTAGCCTATGTGTCGTAATTATCTGTTTTTTCCAAAATATTTCTTCTAAGAACCCATTAACTTGTTTTCTTTTTTTTAGTGGCTATTTGCTTATGTATGTAACTAGTTCACTCGGCTGCCATGCTTTGAATCTCCTTCTTCCCGACATATTCCCCTTCTCAGGTGGACCCAGCAGGTCTCGTACACAGACATATGGGACCAATCACCTATACATTTGTATTTCTTTATTTTGTTCAATATTTCATCCTCTTCCTATACAACGTCTGGCCATCATGGCCTATGGCGTTGGCCAGACCATCCCTCTACTCCAACACATTGTCCGGCGTCGGTAGCTCCACCGGCCCACCCTGCACCCGAACAAGTCAACCCTCGTACTCCCCTCCGCCTATGTCTTCCCCCGCTAAGGTTCGTTCGGTCCGAGGTCTCGACATCATCATCCGCCTTGGTGCTCTCGCTGCGGCGCCGTAGTCTGTCGTTCCCAACATGGTCAGCAAAACAAGAGGAATTGGGAGACAACTGTTCATCGAGAGGCTGACAGTCCCCGGCCCACCATGTCCATGGCCTAGGTTTTGTTGTTTAACATGGGCAGCCAACGGCATGTTTCAATGTTTTTTGGATCCACCAGGTATCAAGCGGCCTCTGGGCCTCCCAACCTAGCTTGTCTATAACATCAGCAACCCAAGTTATGTTTGTTTTTTCAAGACGACGCATAGCTTAGTTCTATTTTTCTATAACAATGCAAAACTAAACCTATGTTTTCCCTTCTATAATAGTATATATATATATATATATTTATCTTATTTTATTACATATATATAACAGAAACAACATAAGGTTCCGTTAAACCTGTCGTTCATCCAACCATTTTATAGACCTTCCCACTTCCTTTATTTTTTGTTTTCATTAATCCTATATCTGAATTTTCTCCCACTTTCTTTTTCGATCTAAACTGAGTTTTCTCCCAGTACTTTTCCCTAGAACCAACTCAACTGTCCCACGTCTAGCCTAAAAATGATAATACCCCACGTCCTATTAACTCATCAAATTAAAATGATATTTTATTTCATAAATTCAAAGTTCTTACAAAATAATAATAATAATTGTTTATATATAACTTGGCAAGTTAACTCCTAGTAATTGCGTACATAAGCTTGCAAAGATTTTACTAACCAATGCACTAATAGACGTGCAATCATGTGTTTATGTTTTTATAACATTTTTCCGTCCATCCCAACATGATATTTGCACCCAGCCCAGCAAGTCCGCGGATTTCAAGAAAAATGCAGATGGGCTTTAAATTCTACCATAATATATAAATGGGCTGCATAGATGCTACATCATTGTTTCACCCAGCCCACCAAATGGACTAAAAACTAAATGGACTGGCTGACATGTGGGCCAGTAGGTCGAAGCCTAAGCACTTTCGCAAAAAAAAGGTCGAAGCCTAAGCAAGGCGTTGGATTTACATCCAAGGACCGACATTCTTCTTCAGTCTCTCGTCTTCTTCCCCCAGCGCTACCGGGACCGCCTGCTCCAGCCTCTGGCATCCAGTGGTGCTATTTTGCGTGCCTTGCAGCGAAACGCTACCCCTCCGACGGCCAGGCCATCCCTCCACTCCGCACCTCCTGTTATTCTCTGCTGAGTATATGCCCACCCCGCATCCGAACCAGTCAAGTTTCCCATTCCTCTCCGCCTGCGACTCCACTGCCGCATCTTCCACGTCTCCGAGTCATTCCAGTCTGGGGCCTCGCCGCCGTCCACCGCCTCGCTGCGCTCGGCGCGGTGTGGTCAACAAACGAGAGTCATCGGAAGAGGATTGTACGTGGAGAGCCTAACAACTGGGACCCACGAGGTCCATGGTCGCACACAAGGAAAGTTCCTCCTTATTAAGTTGTTTCCTCCCCCTGACAGCTGGGACCCACCAGATGTATCTTCGCACGGAAGCAAGTGCCTCCTTATTATTCGAAAAAAAATATTCCTCCCGATGACAACTGGGACCCGGTAGATTTGGTGGCTGACTTGTGGGCCTACTAAGCAGACGTGTACGCAGGGCTTTGTCAACTTAATCAACAAATAATTCTAGCAGTTGGACTGTTGGATGTTAATCCAACAGCCGTGCTCCTTCTTCAACCTCTGTTCTTGCTCCTGTCTCCCGTGGGCGGCAGTGCTGCTGCGCACCAGAACCAGTCAAGTTTCCCACTCCTCTCCATCTGTGACTCCATTGTCGCGTCTTCCCCATCTTCGGGTCGTTCCAGTCTGGGGCCTCGCCGTCGTCCACCGGCCTTGGTGCACTCGTCACAGTGTGGTCAACATGGTCAACAAACGAGAGTCATCGAAAGATAATTGTACGTGAGAGGCTGACAGTGGGGACGCACCATGCCCATGGACACATGCATGCAACTGCATCCTTTTTACCCTGAAAAATAATGTTTTCTCCCCCTGACTGTTGGGACCCACCAGCTACATCTTCGCACGCAAGGAAGCGCGTCCACATTACGGGAAAAAATGTTTCGCCCCCTGACTGCTGGGACCCACTAGCTACATCTTCACAAGCAAGGAAGTGCCTGATAGTCGGGACCCACCTGGTCGAAGCGTACGTAGCGTTGTCATTCTGGTCGCGAACGTGTGCGTACATACTGGTCGATCGGTCTGTCTGCAGGCTGCAGCGATGAACCGTGGCCGAGTAAGGAAGGGCACATGTCGTAGTAGAGGCGCGGATTTAGCATGTACATGTGTGTACAACCAGGGTGCAAGAAAGTAAATACGGCCACGTACGTACATATGGGCGGGGTCTCGAACGCCTACTCGCGCATACATACGGCCAGGGCTCATGTACATGGCAGGGTCAGAACAGAGAAACTGCGTCGTCGTTGTTAATCGGGAGCCAACCGGTTTGGACGAAACGGCCGATCCAAACAAGGCCTAGCGTACCACAGAACGAAGGAAACGGCCTTGTGTTCGACTGGCCACGGTCGAAACGGGATCCTGTTCATCGGGAGGGGTCTGGCGTACCGCAAAACAGAGGAAACAGACTTCTCTTGGACCTCCTATAGTCGGAACGGGATCCTGTTGATCGGGGGTGTGGTGTACTGCAAAACAGAGGAAACGGACTTGTGTTGGAGTGCTGCGGTCGAAACAAGGGTCCTATTCATCAGGAGGGGTGTGGCGTACCGCAAAACAGGACTCTGATACGTCTCAAACGTATCTATAATTTTGATTGCTCCATGCTATTATATATTCTGTTTTGGATGTTTAATGGGCTTATTTATACACTTTTATATTATTTTTGGGACTAACCTATTAACCAGAGGCCCAGCCCAAATTGTTGTTTTTTGCCTATTTCAGTGTTCCACAGAAAAAGAATATCAAGCGGAGTCCAAACGGAATGAAACCTTCGGGAGCGTGATTTTTGGAACAAACATGATCTAGAGGACTTAGAGTGGACGTCAAGAAATCAACAAGGAGGCCACGAGGCAGGGGGCGCGCCCTCCACCCTCGTGGGCCCCTCGTGGCTCCACTGACCTAATTCTTCCTCCTATATATATTCACATACCCCGAAAACATCCAGGAGCACCACGAAACCCTATTTCCACCACCGCAACCTTTTGTACCCAAGAGATCCCATCTTGGGGCCTTTTCTGGAGCTCCGCCGGAGGGGGCATTGATCACAGAGGGCCTCTACAACAACTCCATGTCCCCTCTGATGATGTGTGAGTAGTTTACCTCAGACCTTCGGGTCCATAGTTATTAGCTAGATGGCTTCTTCTCTCTCTTTGGATCTCAATACAAAGTTCTCCTCGATTCTCTTGGAGATCTATTCGATGTAATCTTCTTTTGCGGTGTGTTTGTCGAGATCCGATGAATTGTGGGTTTATGATCAAGTTTATCTATGAACAATATTTGAATCTTCTTTGAATTCTTTTATGTATGATTGGTTATCTTTGCAAGTCTCTTCGAATTATCAGTTTGGTTTGGCCTACTAGATTGATCTTTCTTGCAATGGGAGAAGTGCTTATCTTTGGGTTCAATCTTGCGGTGCTCGATCCCAGTGACAGAAAGGGAAACGACACGTATTGTATTGTTGCCATCGAGGATACAAAGATGGGGTTTATATCATATTGCATGAGTTTATCCCTCTACGTCATGTCATCTTGCTTAAGGCGTTACTCCGTTCTTATGAACTTAATACTCTAGATGCATGCTGGATAGCGGTCGATGTGTGGAGTAATAGTAGTAGATGCAGGCAGGAGTCAGTCTACTTGTCACGGACATGATGCCTATATACATGATCATACCTAGATATTCTCATAATTATTTGTTTTTCTATCAATTTCTTGACAGTAATTTGTTCACCCACTGTAATACTTATGCTATCTTGAGAGAAGCCACTAGTGAAACCTATGGCCCCGGGGTCTATTTTCCATCATACAAGTTTCCAATCTATTTTATTTTGCAATCTTTACTTTCAATCTATATCATAAAAATACCAAAAATATTTATCTTATTATTATCATCTCTATCAGATCTCACTCTTGCAAGTGGCCGTGAAGGGATTGACAACCCCTTTATCGCGTTGGTTGCAAGGTTCTTATTTGTTTGTGTAGGTACGAGGTGACTCGCGCGTGGTCTCCTACTGGATTGATACCTTGGTTCTCAAAAACCGAGGGAAATACTTACGCTGCTTTGCTGCATCACCCTTTCCTCTTCAAGGGAAAACCAACGCATGCTCAAGAGGTAGCAAACTCCACGGGATATTGTTCATCTCCACCGTCGACTGCCTCCACGGGCTACTGTTCATCCACCGTCGACCTCCTCCAGCCTCCACCTGTGACTGTTCATCCACGGCGTCTCCCCTCTTGCCTCCACCAGTCACTGTTCATCCACGGCATATCCCCTCTTGCCTTCACCAGCCATTGTTCATCCACGGGCTCCTGTTCATCTAGCCTTCACCACTCCTCCACCGGCTGCTGTTCAACCAGCCCTCTCCACGGGGTCCTGTTCAACCACCCCTCTGTGGGCTACTGTTCATCCAGCCCTCCACCGACTACTGTTCAACCAGCCCTCCACGGGGTCCTGTTCATCCAGCCCTCCACGGGGTCCTATTCATCCACCCCCAACCGGCTTGATCGGGGTCCTGTTCATCCAGCGGCAACGACCTCTACTACCACGGGGTCCTGTTCATCCAACCCCCCACCAGGAACTATTCATCCAAACCCCCTCCCCCCAACAATGCTCACTATTCATCAAGGGAAGGAGGCAGCAGGGTTCGATCGGCTTTAGTTAGCAGCAGTAGCGAAGGAATCACTCGGGTTCAGTTAACAGCAAGGGATCAATCGGGGTTCAGTAACGTAGCTAGTGCAATCACTCGGGTTCAGTTAGAGCCCAACGCCTCGCTCGGATTCAGTTAGAGCGCAACGCCAGGCACACACACGCGTACGTGTACGAGAGAAAACATGCAAACCTCCGTGCATCGCTCGGCCCTGACCACCCACCGTAACAGGAACTCCCCGATATTTTCCTCGTCCTCGCTTCTACCACGGTTTTTTCCATCATGGATGGCCCAAAGAATGTCATGCAACTGCGTCTCCGGCCCGCCCAGGAAGAAAAACCCATTTTCTGTCATGATTTTTTGTCATAGAAGTAGGAGCCCACCACATCTATGATGATACTGGGTTTGTCACAATTATTTTCATAGAAGTGTCATAAGCATGAAAGAAAAAAATCGTTTGGCCCAAAATGTCACAGATGTGTCTTTTTTTGTAGTGCGAGCCCCTGTTTCACGGCATGGCTATGTCTCACTAGACTGAGATTTAGGAGAGAAAAAAGAAAATCTTAAAAGAAAGTTTTGCACGGATCTTGATGTAAGATCTGACAGGCCTATATAGCATCGACTGCGACTTATAGCAAGACTGATGAATATAAGGACGATGATAGTGGATAATAATTGTCTTACATATTTAGGAACATAGTTAAAAAATCCACATGCGGCAATGCCCGAAATACACAAGGGCAAAAGAAGAAGGAAGACAATGATCTGGCTCGTTGATCTCTACTTTCTTGATGCGTTGCTGCAGGCCGCGGGAACTAGTCTCCGCGGCGAGCGGCGGTGAGCTCTTTCTTGTCCTCAGGATGCTGCTTGAGAGCATCCACGGATTCCTCCACCGGCCTTTTCCACTTGATGGGCAGCATGTCATTCTCGTCCATAAGTTTCTCGATGATGACGCCAGTCCTCTTCAACACGGCAGTGGCCTCCTCCTGCTGCTCCGCACTTCTGACGATCTTCACCCTCAGCAGGTCACGCTCGGCCCGGAGCTTCGCATTGCTCTCCCTTAGTTGCTGGATGACGTCAGTAGCCTGTTCAAATGAGGCTTTCATGTCGTCCTGCAACCTTGCCCAGCTGGAGATCTGATCCATCTGGCTATGGACGATCATATGCGTGCACTTGTAAGAGTCCTGCCCGTGAGACATTTTCCTAGGCCTCCGCGGCACGGGTGGACATCTCTGCTGCATTCGCGGTGCGGCGGGACATCTCTGCTGCTTCTGCGGCACGGTCGGACCAGTCTGCTGCACCGATGGTGCGGCGGGACCTCTGTGCTACTTCAGCGGCGCTGCGGGACCTCTGTGCTGCTACGGTCGCGCGGCGGGACATGTCGGCTACTTTCGTGGTGAGGTGGGACATCTCTTGTGCTTCCGCTTCCATGCTCGCCTCTCCCTGGTGGCAATCTCTCAACCCAGAACTCACGCTGGCCATGGAAGACGCAAGGGAACGATGATGAATGACTTGTTTGTTTTTGTGGACGAGGAGTTGAGGAGAAATGTGCAATCATCTTGGAGTAGTAGTATTTATAACCGAGTACTAATACGCTCCTAAGTGGGAAACCGTTCAGGTTTCGATCGGTGTGAACAGGTTTGCAATTAAATATAGCGTGGTAGTAATTTAGAATGTGATGAGACGCAGGCTCAAAATTTATTGACGGTTCTATAATTTCTAAGTGTGGCACTATTCCCGAACGGCATAACGTGGGCACGCTTTCTCGGCCGCGTACGTGGCGTTTGCACCATAGGGTACACCGTAATAGGCAATGTCAGCACACTTCTTGTTCCAACAACTGTGCGTGCTCGTTATTACCATCACGCATGTTTCTTTTAATTAGAATGTGTGCCCATCTAGTGCACACATGTTGATCTGTCTAACTGTTTCATTTTGTTGTGGCTAATCGCAAATAGTTCATCCGTGTGAAGTGTGTGCCATCAATCGCAGACACTTTGATCTGGTTGTCCATTTCTGTTCTGTTGCCTAATTGCAAACAACTAATCCTTCTGAAGCGTATGCCCTCAACCGCACACACGTTTATCTAGCTGCCTGTTTCTGTTGTTCCTCCTCGAGAAACAGTTAATCCGAGTGAACTGTATGTCGTATATCACACACGCCTTCATCTGGATCCCCGTTTCTATTCTTCTTCCTCATTGCTAACAGTTCATTGAACTGAACTGTATGCCCTACATCGCACAGGCAACTAAAATTGAAACCGTGTTTGATGCATCCATCATCGCAAACGTTTTGCACCTTTTTGACAGGTTTTTTACATCACCGTTTGCGATTAATGCATCGCACACATTTTCGTCCAAGGGTCAGAGATTGTAGTGTCGCGTTAGCAGCATCCTGTAGTAGTGGGCGTCGAATGGAATTCAGGGCTAGATTATAGAAATCTAGATTGTAGAAGAACAATATCCCCCACACAAAGGGGTGCATGGGAATCCCAGGCCTTGGGCGAGGTGGGGGATAAAGGCGATTCGCTCCCGTGGGTTGGGAGTGGGAACACGCTGGCCAGGCTCTGGTGGCCGGTAGGCGGCATCGACGGGGATGTTGTTGGAAATATGCCCTAGAGGCAATAATAAAAGGATTATTATTGTATTTCCTTGTTCATGATAATTGTCTTTTATTCATGCTATAATTGTGTTATCCGGAAATCGTAATACATGTGTGAATACATAGACACCAACATGTCCCTAGTAAGCCTCTAGTTGACTAGCTCGTTGATCAACAGATAGTCATGGTTTCCTGATTATGGACATTGAATGTCATTGATAACGAGATCACATCATTAGGAGAATGATGTGATGGACAAGACCCAATCCTAAACATAGCACAAGATCGTATAGTTCGTTTGCTAGAGTTTTTTCCAATGTCAAGTATCTTTTCCTTAGACCATGAGATCGTGTAACTCCCGGATACTGTAGGAGTGCTTTGGGTGTACCAAATGTCACAACGTAACTGGGTGACTATAAAGGTATACTACGGGTATCTCCGAAAGTGTCTGTTGGGTTGACACGGATCAAGACTGGGATTTGTCACTCTGTATGATGGAGAGGTATCTCTGGGCCCACTCGGTAATGCATCATCACAATGAGCTCAAAGTGACCAAGTGTCTGGTCACGGGATCATGCATTACGGTACGAGTAAAGTGACTTGCCGGTAATGAAATTGAACGAGGTATTGGGATACCGACGATCGAATCTCGGGCAAGTAACATACCGATTGACAAAGGGAATTGCATATGGGGTTGCTTGAATCCTCGACATCATGGTTCATCCGATGAGATCATCGAGGAGCATGTGGGAGCCAACATGGGTATCCAGATCCCGCTGTTGGTTATTGACTGGAGAGCCATCTCGGTCATGTCTACATGTCTCCCGAACCCGTAGGGTCTACACACTTAAGGTTTGGTGACGCTAGGGTTGTAGAGATATGAATATGCAGTAACCCGAAAGTTGTTCGGAGTCCCGGATGAGATCCCGGACGTCACGAGGAGTTCCGGAATGGTCCGGAGGTGAAGAATTATATATAGGAAGTGCAGTTTCGGCCATCGGGAGAGCTTCGGGGGTCACCGGTATTGTACCGGGACCACCGGAAGGGTCCCGGGGGTCCACCGGGTGGGGCCACCCATCCCGGAGGGCCCCATGGGCCAAAGTGGGGAGGGGAACCAGCCCATAGTGGGCTGGTGCGCCCCCCTTGGCCCACCCCATGCGCCTAGGGTTGGGAACCCTAGGGTGGGGGGGCGCCCCACCTGGCTTGGGGGGCACTCCACCCCTTGGCCGCCGCCCCCCCCTAGGAGATCCCATCTCCTAGGGCCGGCGCACCCCCTAGGGGGCCTATATAAAGGGGGGGAGGGAGGGGGCAGCGGCACCCTTAAGTCTTGGCGCCTCCCTCTCCCCTGCTACACCTCTCCCTCTCGTAGTAGAACGACGAAGCCCTGCTGCGGTGACCCCTGCATCCACCACCACGCCGTCGTGCTGCTGGATCTTCATCAACCTCTCCTCCCCCCTTGCTGGATCAAGAAGGAGGAGACGTCACGCTGACCGTACGTGTGTTGAACGCGGAGGTGCCGTCCGTTCGGCGCTAGGATCTCCGGTGATTTGGATCACGTCGAGTACGACTTCCTCATCCCCGTTCTTTGAACGCTTCCGCGCTTGATCTACAAAGGTATGTAGATGCAATCCGACCATTCGTTGCTAGATGAACTCATAGATGGATCTTGGTGAAACCGTAGGAAAATTTTGTTTTCTGCAACGTTCCCCAACAGATGTATCCCGCCACGCGGAGCTCAACAATGGTGGTGTCGGTGACCTTGGAGGGCACCCATCTCCCCTTCACGTCCGCATCAGCCATTGGTACAGATGCAGAATCTTGGGAGGAGGTTTTCACTAGAGCAGGAGGAGAGCGTGGGAGTGTGGATTCAACCCCCCTTTCCTCTTTATAAGCCAGTAAAAGGCGAAGCGTCCCTTTGTTGTGCTGTAAAAATCATCACGTTTCGCCCTATATATCGTGTCACTATGGCCGCTTGGGGAGAAACAATTGGTTGATGATGTCCCTCAAAATACATGCCACGATCTCTTTTTT
Source organism: Triticum urartu (assembly GCF_003073215.2). NCBI lineage: Eukaryota > Viridiplantae > Streptophyta > Magnoliopsida > Poales > Poaceae > Triticum > Triticum urartu. The sequence continues at coordinate 380,414,699 of NC_053024.1, read as the reverse complement.
GATATGACGTGTCAGCAAGAGGTTTTCCTTGAACCGTGATTCGAATAAGTCACCGGAAGGCTGAGCACACCATGGTCGCACACGTCACCGGATGTCTACGTGTAGAGCATCCGCCGCCATCGCCAACACCTACATGACCTCGTCAACCCCCTGGAAAACCCTAGCTACCTCATCCCCTCCCCCTACGTCGCCCCTCACGTCGTCATCCGCCGCGGCCGGCTCCGCCTCACCCTGGATCTCCACCACTTGCGACTGCCGGACCTCCCGAGCTCGTCCTCGAGCCCTGCAGAGAGGCCCTCACCCGATCCCCTTTGTTTCCCGTCAAACCCACCGCTATTTGGCACCACCATCATCACACCCATGGATGCGCTCACCGCGCCACGCCCGCACCCTGTCCGCCCTCTCGCGCACTGATTGCTTGTATCTGCGTTGATATTTCCCCGAAGAGGAGAGGATGATGCAGCACAACAACGGTAAGTACTTCCCTTAGTTATGAAACCAAGGTTATCAATCCAGTAAGAGAACCAAGCAACACTATGTAAACATCATCTGCACACAAATAATAAATACTTGCAACCCAACGCGTAAGAGGGGTTGTCAATCCCTCCTCGGTATTGGGATAGATAAAATTGTATGAGATTTGATAAATAGATCTAACAAAAACACAAAATAAAATAAATAAATAAAAAGTGTAGCATGGTGTTTTTGAGTTTTTGAAATAATAGATATGAAAATAACATTATAGGAAATAGACCCCGGGGGGCATAGATTTCACTAATGGCTTCTCTCGAGAAAATAACATACGATGAGTAAACAAATTACTATTGGGCATTGATAGAAGAGCAAATAATTATGACGATATCCAAGTCAATGATCATGTATATAGGCATCACGTCCAAGATTAGTAGACCGACTCCTGTCTGCATCTACTACTATTACTCCACATATCGACCGCTATCCGGCATGCATTAGTGTATTAAGTTCATGGAAAAATGGAGTAATGCAATAAGAACGATGAGATGTTGTAGACAAGATATATTCATGTAGGAATAGACCTCTTTATCCTTAATAGCAATGATACATGCGTGTCACTTCTCCTTCTGTCACTGAGACTGAACACCGCAAGATCGAACCCATCACAAAGCACATCTTCCCATTGCAAGAAAAATCAATCTAGTTGGCTAAACCAAACCAAAGTTCGGAGAAGAAATGCGAGGTTATAAAGATCATGCATAAAAGAGTTCAGAGAAGACTCAAATAATATTCATAGATAGAACTGATTTTAAACTCGCAATTCATCGGATCCCAACAAACACACCGCAAAAAGTCATTACATCAAATAGATCTCCAAGAACATCGAGGAGAACATTTTATTGAAGATCAAAGAGAGAGAAGAAGCCATCTAGCTACTGCCTACGGACCCACAGGTCTATGATAATGACTCATGCATCATCGGAGAAGCACCAATGAGGATGATGAACCCCTCCGCGAATGTTTCCCACTCCGACAAGGTGTCGAAAAAGGGCTTTAGATTGGATCTCGTGATTCTGGGACTTGCGACGGCTGGAATTGTGGCGGCGGTGCGGTGGCCGGCGTCCTTGCTGTCCTAGGACGGTGCCCTGGTCGGTGTGGTGCTGGTCTCTTTCCCCGGGATGAGCTACATGACTGATGAGTTTAACTTGGGTTCTCTTCCAGATTGCTTCAATCGAATCATTAGCTTCTTCATGGGATTTTGAGGTTTGTGAGTCTGTGATCTTAACCCTCCTTGGAGCGGGCTCCATCTCCATAGTCGTCGTCCCCTAGCAGTAAAAGCTAGGGTTTTTCTGTCCTCCAGCGGCGTCGCCGACCGAGAGTCTCTTTTCATCCTCAGGAAGTTTTGTGCGTGGAACTGTCCGACTACCCAAGAGGGTGATCGTCGGTCGCAATGAAACCCATAAGTTGGCACTGCCGCGGTATGGCCAGTACGACAGCAGTGAGATCGCTTCTGGATCTTCAGAAGCAATGGGGGCCGGATGTGTTGTTTCTGTCTGAAACACATCTGAACACAGGAAGGGCGGAAAAATTAATGAGGAAGTTGAAGATGGATCATGTCGAGTTGGTGGAGAGCGTTGGGGCCAGTGGTGGCCTCTTACTCTCCTGGCACAACCCGTGTGTGCTAGAGGTGATGGGAAAGACAAAAAAATTATTGATGTGAAGGTAGGGAGCTCACTGGAAGAGGTATGTAGGTTCACTAGCTTCTATGGTGAACCGAAGTGGGATGATAAATTGCTGTCATGGAACTGCTTGAGAAATCTGCACCTGCAATCACCACTCCCTTGGGTTGTGGTCGGTGATTTTAATGAGATACTATATTCTCATGAAAAAGAGGGGGGTGCCGCACGCCCAGTACGGATGATGCAGAACTTCAGAGACGCTCTTATGGACTGCGAGCTAGATGATATGGGCTACACAGGAGAACTCTTCACTTGGAGGAGACGCCGCTTAAGGGAACGACTCAACAGGGCAGTGCGTAACGCTGGTTTTCGTGGCATGTTCCCAAGCTCTGTCGTTACAAATGCGTCACATCTAAAATCTGATCACAGACCAGTAGTTCTTGATACAGAAGGAGACACATCAGCTTTGCAACAACAAGTGAGGAGCCAGCATCAATTCGAGGCGCGCTGGCTCAAAGAGGATGAGATGGTGGATCATGTGACCGAGGCCTGGGCTCAAACGTCTAGCTCTGAAACGCTAGCTACTCGTACAACTAAGGTTCACAAAGACCTCCATGACTGGGATCGGACTGTGTTGAAATCACCACAACGCCGTCTGAAGAGTCTCAAGGAGGAGCTTGAACTTTTGCGATCGGGCCCACTCACTGATGAGTCGGCAGATAGACAAAGAAAACTCTTGATTGAGATCGAGGAGACAATGGAGAAGGAATAAATATACTGGGTGCAAAGGGCCCATGCAAATTGGCTCAGATTTGGCGATCGGAATACAAACTATTTCAATAACTTTGCAATGGGCCGAAAGAAAAGAAACTTCATACATGGTCTAATGGATACAAATGGCGACTGGACGGAAGATAAAGAATCCGTGAGGTCCTTGGTCAAGCTTATTTCAAGGACCTTTTTCACTGCTGAGGTGCATGTTGCAAATCAGGAAGTCCTCGAGAAGGTACAGCCGAAGGTAACAACCTATATGAATGAGGCGTTGCTAGCGCCTTATACTGAAGAGGAGGTGAGATCAGCTCTATTTAGTATCGGCGATCTCAAGGCACCAGGCCCCGACGGGTTACACGCAATTTTTTACAAAACATTCTGGCACTTGGTGGGTGATGATCTCACAAAGGAGGTTCTGGATGCTGTGAATAGTGGTATGATCCCTGAGGGATGGAACACAACTACCATTGTTTTGATCCCTAAACTCGAAGAACCAGAAAATGTTAGTCGATTCAAGCCCATTAGTCTTTGCAATGTGGTCTATAAAGTCATAGCAAAAATGTTAGCTGCGAGGCTCAAGGTTTTTCTCCCTGATATTATCAGCGAGACACAAAGTGCTTTTGTACCGAGACGAATTATTACTGATAATGTGATTGTTGCTTATGAGTGCTTGCATTCTATGAAGAAGAAGGGAAAAGTAGGATCTTGTGCTATCAAACTTGACATGCACAAAGCTTATGATCGCGTAGAATGGGTTTTCTTATAAGCCATTTTGCTGAAGCTTGGTTTTAATCCTCAATGGGTTCACCTCATTATGGCGTGTGTCAAATCTGTCCAGTACAAGGTGAAGATTAATTCTAATGAGACAGAGGTCTTCTCTCCTTCAAGGGGCCTAAGACAAGGGGATCCTCTATCCCCTTATTTGTTCCTTTTATGTGCGGAAGGATTATCGGCTTTGATTACTCATGAAATTGAAACTGAGCAGCTAAAGGGGGTTCAGGTGTGTCGTGATTCACCCTTTATTTCTCATTTGCTTTTTGCTGACGAATCTTTGATACTTATGAGGGAAGATGCTACGAATGCTATTACCCTGAAGAGAATTCTAGATGATTACTGTGACGCTTCAGGACAAATGATTAGCTCTGCCAAATCTTCTATTTACTTTAGCCCGAATACAAGTGTGGATGACAAAGTGGATGTTTGTCAAATTCTTGACATAATGACCGAGTCTCTATCTGATAAATACTTGGGACTCCCCTCAATGATTGGGGTAGACCGAGTAGATTGTTTTAAACATCTCATTGAGAGAATACAGAAGTTGGTCGATGGATGGAAGGAGAGAACATTATCTTATGGTGGAAAGGAGGCTTTAATTAAGGCGGTGGCCCAAGCCATCCCAACTTATGCGATGGGGGTATTCAAATTCCCAAAAAAAATTGCAAGGGGATCACTGATACTATGTCGCATTATTGGTGGGGAGATGGTGAAGATCAACGCAAGATGCATTGGTTCGCGTGGTGGAAAATGTGTGTTCCAAAATCATAGGGAGGCATGGGGTTTCGTGACATACACAGTTTCAATATGGCTATGCTCGCCAAACAATGCTGGAGACTCATTGATAATTATGACTCTCTATGTGCTAAGGTCCTAAGAGCGAAATATTACCCTTTTGGAGACTTGTTGAATTGTGAACTGAAAAAAGGAGCGTCCTATGTGTCGGATTTCGGGTTCCGGCAGACCCTTGAGGTTCGAACACTGGGGTGCGCACGGAGATTTCGCCTCCTGCCTACCTGCACTCCTCCGCCTTGCTAGGATCTAAACTAAGGAAAGAACAACACAAGAGACGCAGGGTTTATACTGGTTCGGGCCACCGTTGTGGTGTAATACCCTACTCCAGTGTGTGGTGTGGTGGATTGCCTCTTGGGCTGATGATGATGAACAATACAAGGAAGAACAGCCTCTCAAGGGTCTATTCTTGGCTGGGGCGATGAACTGCTGGGAGGAGCTCAGTCACCCTTCTCTCTCTCTCTCTACCTGATCTAAACCCCTCTCTTTCCTTCCCCCCTCAGCTCTCTTTGCTCTGTGGGTGGCTGGTCCTATTTATAGAGGCCCTGGTCCCCTTCCCAAATATCGAGCGGGAAGGGAGCCAACAATGGCAGGCTAATTTGAAGGGGGACAGCTAGTATCAGCTATCCTGACAAAAGTAGTCTTCGCCTGCGCAAAGCTCTGGTGATGACGCTGTCTTGGGCTCCACGGTGACCTCCGTCTCGTAGTCCTCCTGGTCTTGGTCTCGTTGCACCGAAATGGCAACCTTTGCCTGATGCCTCGGTACTCCGCGGCTGTGCTTGCCCCCTTTGCACCAAAGAGGAAGGAAGGACACTGCGCGGGCTGGCACCCGCCTGGCACCCCCGGTCATCATGGCTTGCATCACGGGCACCTCGTGAGGTACCCCGCCTTGATCTCTCCGCCTCCTCGTGAGCCAGCCTGACGAGGCCGTGCCTGAGGAAGCTCCGCGTCGTCCGCCCCACGAGGCTTGGCCCCTCGCGAGGGTCTTGGGTTTGTGTTGGTGAAGATGGGCCACGCTGGCCCCCCCTTTGAGCCACGCCGCAGGCCGCAGGCAGGCAAGTCTGGGGACCCCCATTCCCAGAACGCCGACAGTAGCCCCCGGGCCCAAGGCGCACCCGGACTTGGCCGTGCAGGGAGACGGAAGGGCAAGAGCGAAGCGTCGCGGGCCCTAACAACCTGCGGCTTTGGGCGCCGCGTGGCGGTTGATGGGACGTGGGCGCCTCCACTTCCCCATGGCGCCTCGGCAACCGCACGGACTGGACAAGTCCCTACATGCAAAGTGGGTCATGATTACCTGCAATCGTGGAGGTCGGCGGTTGGCCTTCGCCGGCCATAAGTACGGAACGGCGCGCGCCCTTCCAGTCCATCCCCCCTTGCTTCTCCTTCTTCCCGATCCTTGCTCCGTCTTGCTGCGATGGCTCCGATCCGCCGGTTCTCGATGGCAGAGAAGGGAAAGGCTCCCCGAGGGGAACCATACCCACTCCCGCCGAAGAAACGGCTCCCCCCCCCGGCCCGGGCGAGGGGGCCTTTCAGGTGGTGTCGAGGCCTTGGTGCGAGCGGGTGCCGCCGGGGTTCCCGCTGCCATTGTACGCCCACGTCGAGGGCCCCGAAGGAGCTAATGCTGACCGCCACGGGTGGCGCCACCGTCGGCGCCGGTGGGTCACGAAGGTGTGGGTCGTCCCTCCTGGGGTCCACACCGAGGGCTCCTCCCGAGAGTTCGTGCTTCACGTCGCCATTCCTCTTCAGTCTTGGATCCGCCTTCCTCCCTTCTTCGCCTCCATCATCCCGCAGGGGGAGCCCCTGGAGCTCTGGCTGCAGCACGCCGGCTGCAGCACCCTCGTGATCGAGGCAGAGGTCGCGGTCGTTGCCCCGGGCGAGGTCTTCATGACTCGGGGCTGGAGAGAGATCGCCCGGGTTTGCAGGGTAAGGGGCGTCTTCGTGGTCCACTTGGATTACGACGGTGCTTCGGTGATGCTCTTCAAGGTCTTCGATGCGAGCGGGCGCCGGCTGGAGTGCTGCCCCGGGGAAGATGGCCAGGACCCTGCCGCGACGAGGACTGGGCCCGCCAACCGCTCCCTTGGCGGCTCCTCAGGCGGTGGAGGCGTCGGAGGTTCCAGCGACTCCGGCGAGCTCTTCGCGACTCCGGAGACGAGCGACGACAGCTACGAGCCCCCGAGCCGGCACCGCTCCTGGAGCAGGGCGGGCTCGTCAGGCCGCCGCCGACTCTGATCTGGATGGGGTTGGCGTCGGTGCTTGGCGGCCCACTGTTGATGATGGCGTCTTTTGTAGGGTCGTGCGTAGTTTGTGTCCCTTTAGGATCTGTTCCCTGCGAGGAATCAAAAAACGCGTCCCGTGGGGGCTTGTAAGGTGCCTGTGATCCTGTTTTGTTAATATAACCCTTGTCGTAGAATTGCGTGAGTTGCTCATTCCGCCTCAGCTCAGTCCTCCCTTTCGAACCTCACGAGGGCTTGGTGCTCTGCGCCGACAGGTCCCAGTCCCAAGGCGGCTTCAGCCGTCGCTGGTATGCCAAGTCGCGATGCCGTGGTCAAGGCCAAGAGGTGAGCGACCCGGAGTCCGGTAAGAGCCCCTGAGTCGCGATGCTCAGGAGGTCCCCTTTGGCGCCCAAGCAGCCGTCGTTTGGTGAGAAAGGAGAGCGGCGTTGCTAACACGGGATAGCATTAGGTGCGGGGATGGTGCCACGGCAGCTGGCGCTTCCGGGTGATGACTTATCTCGAGGATCAGGGGCCGCTCTCTGGTGTGTCGCCGGGTCCGTGCATCGGCAGGCGCAAGGTTGCTCGGCGAGGTCCTCGTGTGTCTCTCCCCTCTCGCCTTTGCTCCCCTTTCTGCTCTACGTCATCGGGTCCCGGCCCTCGAGCGAGTCTCAGCCGTCGCTGGTATGCCAGGTCGCGATGCCGTGGTCAAGGCCAGAGGGTGAGGGCTGGAGAGCCAGTAGGAGCCCTGAGTCGCGATGCTCAGGCACCCCCCCTTTAACGTGCAAGCGGTTCGCGCGGACGAGAGCGCAGGTGACACCGCAAGGGCCTTGCCTGACGCAGCCTCTTCAGGAGGTCCTGCAGGTCCATCATAGAAAAAACAAGGGGTTGCCATGACAATTGACAGTCAGCCGTTGGTTGCTTCCGAGGGGTAGTGAGGCACTGAAGGCTTGACGAGGTGACGCTATGCGGGGCTGCCGCGACCAGAGCTCAGACATCCAGGTTTATTGGGGTTGCAGGGACGGACCCATGCGCAAGCATCGTGCCGTTTGGGAGCAGCTCCGTTAGTTGGCGTCAGCTGAGCAGGCAACTAGGTAAAACACATTAGCCGCGAAGGAGTGGATTCGTTCAAATAGATGCTGGGAATGCGGACATCACTGGGTCAGGCCCGAGCGACTTGGGGGGTCATGCAGCCCGAGGGGCGCCCCCAACAAGGTAAGCTAACAACATGGAATAAAAAACGGATACACGCCGCAGGGACGGACCCACGCGGCCTAGGAATAATGCAGCCCTGGGGGGGCGCTCCCAGCTGGAAATAAAACTCGAAAGATGTCACCTGATGATGTTGAGGACGAAGGAGCATTGATGTAGTAGGCTCGGTGGGCTGTGGAAGCCGATCCTCACGAGCCCCCAGGCCCAGGGGCCTCGGGAGGCTCCGGAGGCACTGGCGGCTCCTCATGGGCCATCTCCATCCCTGCCAGGGCTGCGGAACGCCTGGCCTCTCGTGCCCCCGTGATGCCCCTCATGAGGCACTGGTACATGTCAGCCGTGTTCGGCAAGCCGTAAGGCATGCGAACGTAGCTGTGGGGTGGGCCTCCGTAGCGCCCCACTCGCGAGGGCCAGAGGCGCTCCAGAGAGGTGACTCGGTTGAGCCCTGGTATGTCGATGCAAACGCGCAGCCCACCATCCTCGCCTGGATGGGGAGCCGCTGCTGGTAGGCGGCGGCCGCCTTTCATGACTCTTGACTCCTGTAGCTCCTGAATGGCCTTACTGACGAACTCCTGAGGGTCTGGGTCTCCTTGCCTTGCTCCTTCTTGAGGGAAACATGCTTCGAAACACGCCTCCATGTGGTGCCCAAGCGCCTCCCTCGTGACCCTAGCTAGGTCGGTGGCTCTCCAAGGGGGAGCCCCCGAGCCCTGCCTGAGGAGGGCGCTGGGCGCGCTTTTCTATGCGATGGAAGGAGGTTCCCCCTGGGCAGGCGCGGGCCCAGAGGGGCCTGCCTCTTGAGTGGTCGGGCCGGACGATGTCTTCTTCTTCTTAGGGGCGGTCTCGGGAGGCCTCCTACTTCCACGATCTGGGTCTTCCAGTGACACGGCCTGAAAGGCTCGTTCCAGGGAACACACCGCGTCCTTCTCTTCACAGGGCACCGTGATGACTCTGCCGCTTCCTGGCATCTTGAGGACGTTGTAGCCGTGGTGAGTTACGGCCATGAACTTGGCCAGCGCTGGGTACCCAAGGAAGGCGTTGTACGGCAGGCGAATGTGAGCGACGTCGAAGTCAATGAGCTCGGTGCGGTAGTTGTCGCGTGCCCCGAAGGTGACAGGGAGGCGGACCCGCCCAATCGGGACCGTGGAGCCGTTGGTGATACCGGAGAAAGGCTTGGTTGGCTGAAGCTGGTTGTAGGGCACTTGGAGGTTGTTGAATGTCTCCACGAACAGGACGTTGAGCCCTGCCCCGCCATCGATGAGGGTCTTGGTGACCACCACGTTGCTGACGATCGGGGAGCAAAGCATCGGGAGAACTCCGGCTGTAGCCGCACACTTGAGCTGATCTGCTGAGCTGAACGTGATGGCGCACGCCGACCACCTGACAGGGCGCGTGGCTTCGAGCCTGGGGAGGACTGCGTTCACTTCACGGGCGAACTGCTTGAAGATGCGCTGAGAGGCTGGGGCTTGTGCCCCGCCCAGGATGCAGGCGATCGCGCGCGGCTCCTGGAAGCCCCCAGCCCCCTCGTCCTGGTGGCGGTCCTCGTTTCTCCTTGGCTGCGGCGGTAGCGGTGGGAGGCCTGCGTTGCCTTGCGGGCGATCCTCGCGAGGCTGATCCCTCCAGTCTCCCTCGCGAGGCTGATCCCTCCAGCCTCCCTCGCGAGGCAGGTCTGGCCAGCGATCCTCGCGAGGTTGATCGCGCCACCCTTGGCGCGGGCCACGGTCTTCCCAGCGTCCTGCGTTCCTTCCTCCTCCTCGGCCGTAGCCCCGGTCATTGCGGTCAGGGCGACGACCGATCCTTCCTTCTCGCACGGCTCAGAGCTCTTGACATTCGTTGGTGTTGTGGGTGTGGAGGTCGTGGTACACACAGTACCGGCTGTCCTTGGAAGGTTCGGGCTGATCTCTGCCCCGCTTGGTGTCTGGTTCTGCCGCGAGCACGGCAGCCCCCTTGCGCTTCACATCCTTGGCCTTGGGCTTCTTCTCTTCTGGGTCTGCGGCAGGCAGCTCGAGGAGGGAGAGACACCCTTCCTCGGCCCTGGCGCACTTGGTTGCCAGGTTGAACAGTTCCAAGGAAGTGCACAGGTCTTCATGCATCGCCAGCTCCTTCTTCATCTTGACGTCGCGCACGCCGTCGGAGAAGGCCGAGATGATGGCCTCCTCAGTCACCTTGGGAATCTTGAGGCACGCGTTGTTGAAGCGCTGGATGTACTTCTGCAGGGTCTCCCCGGGCTGTTGCTTGATGCGGCGCATGTCGCTCACGGCGGGTGGCCGGTCGCGAGTGCCTTGGAAGTTGGCGATGAAGCGGGTGCGCATCTCATCCCATGAGGAGATTGTGCCTGGAGCCAGGTTCAGGAGCCAGGTGCGGGCCCCATCCTTGAGTGCCATGGGGAACCAGTTCGCCATGACCTTCTCGTCTCCGTTGGCAGCTTCGATGCCCAGCTCGTAGAGCTGGAGGAACTCCGTAGGGTCAGCCGTGCCGCCGTAGCGAGGAGGCAAGTCTGGCTTGAACTTGCCGGGCCACGCGATGCTGCGTAGCTCAGCGGTGAAGGCGCGACAGCCTGCTGTGGCCACGGGAGGCCTTGGATGACGGGGAGCTTGGTCTTGCATGTCCCCACGCACTTCAGCTGGGAGCAACGCGGGGTCTTGACGCACGGGAGCAGGAGCATGGTCGCGACGTGCTGGAGCAGGGAGCGCCCGGGCAGCTTCTTGCGGGCGAGGGACTTCTTGACAGCTCTGCTCTTGCTGCGCTGGCGCCTGACGGAGCGGGTTCTGCCCAGGGGCCACGCGCCTTGGAGCCATGGCGCCTTCCTGAGGAGGAGGCGGCCGGGGCGCCGCCGGAGCTTCATTGCCCACGCAGGGCGGGGTGCGGTGCAGCGGAACGGACGGCGCAGGAGAGCCCCCTGCGGCGCGGACGAGCTTGGCGACACGGTCGAGCCATTCTTCGTAGACGTCGTCGACGGGACGGTAGCGCAGGAGCTCGTTCGCTGCGATGAGTGCAGCCCGAGCCTCCATGGGCGCGCGGAGCGCGCGGGATGAAGAACCAGCTGGGGTGAGCGAGGGAGTTGCGGTGCGGCCGTGTTGCCGCACGGACGGATGCTGGGACGATGCTTGCTGCTCGTCCCCCGTCGGGCCGGTGGCGGCATTGACGGCAGGTGACGGGGAACGGCGAGGACGCCCGCCGACAGGGGCCGTCTGGGCGACGCGGGAAGCGAGCGCGGCCCGCCGCTCGGCGCAGGCCCGACGAGCGTCAGACATTGGCATGATGGTCGGAGGAGAACAGGGTGGTGGAAGACGAATCCCGGCACACCCCTACCTGGCACGCCAAATGTCGGATTTCGGGTTCCGGCAGACCCTTGAGGTTCGAACAGTGGGGTGCGCGCGGAGATTTCGCCTCCTGCCTACCTGCACTCCTCCGCCTTGCTAGGATCTAAACTAAGAAAAGAACAACACAAGAGACGCAGGGTTTATACTGGTTCGGGCCACCGTTGTGGTGTAATACCCTACTCCAGTGTGTGGTGTGGTGGATTGCCTCTTGGGCTGATGATGATGAACAATACAAGGAAGAACAGCCTCTCGAGGGTCTGTTCTTGGCTGGGGCGATGAACTGCTGGGAGGAGCTCAGTCACCCTTCTCTTTCTCTCTACCTGATCTAAACCCCTCTCTTTCCTTCCCCCCTCAGCTCTCTTTGCTCTGTGGGTGGCTGGTCCTATTTATAGAGGCCCTGGCCCTCTTCCCAAATATCGAGCGGGAAGGGAGCCAACAATGGCGGGCTAATTTGAAGGGGGACAACTAGTATCAGCTATCCTGACAAAAGTAGTCTTCGCCTGCGCAAAGCTCTGGTGATGACGCCGTCTTGGGCTCCACGGTGACCTCCGTCTCATAGTCCTCCTGGTCTTGGTCTCTTTGCACCGAAATGGCAACCTTTGCCTGATGCCTCGGTACTCCGCGGCTGCGCTTACCCCCTTTGCACCAAAGAGGAAGGGAGGACACTGCGCGGGCTGGCACCCGCCTGGCACCCCCGGTCGCCATGGCTTGCGTCACGGGCACCTCGTGAGGTACCCCGCCTTGATCTCTCCGCCTCCTCATGAGCCAGCCTGACGAGGCCGCGCCTGAGGAAGCTCCGCGTCGTCTGCCCCGCGAGGCTTGACCCCTCGCGACGGTATTGGGTTTGTGTTGGTGAAGATGGGCCGCGCTGGGTCCCCCTTTGAGCCACGCCGCAGGCCGCAGGCAGGCAAGTCTGGGGACCCCCGTTCCAGAACGCCGACACTATGTTTGGCAGAGCATTTGGGCAGGAATACAAACTTTCAAGAAGGGGTGTATATGGAGAGTTGGCAATGGTACGAAAATAAATATATGGAATGATTGTTGGATTCCAAATAGTATTTCAAGAAAAATTATCATGACGCAGGGCAACCGTGTACTGTCAAAGGTGAATGAACTTATTAACCCGGTCACGGGGAATGGGATGAGGCACTAATCAGAGATAATTTTTGGCACATTGATGCGGAAAGAATTTTGCAAATCCCAATATATCAGTATGAGACAGAAGATTTTGTCTCATGGCACTTAACAAAATCGGGTGTTTTTTGTGTCCACTCGGCCTATTACAAGCAGTGGGAGGAGACTTATGTTTCGAAGGATTCAAATCCTAATGGTATAAGCGGATCTGCTCAACACCCGGGCTGGAAGAAACTTTGGAGTTTAAAGATACCAAGCAAAATAAAAATTTTCTTATGAAGATGTCTTCATTATGCCATACCCTGTTGCTGTATACTGGCAAACAGACATATTTCTAAGTCTGCTCAATGTCCGCTATGCTTAATGCAGGCAGAAGATATTGCTCATATGGCCTTCAAATGTAACAGGGCTCAGGAGATATAGAGAAATATGGGACTGCATGACATAATAGCAAGAGTTGCATAACAGGGGAGATCGGGTGCTGAGATTTTTGAAATCTTTCTTTATGAACCGCCTCACCAGACGCAATATATGGATGTCGTCGATTTACCAGAGCTGATTGCTATTACTAGCTGGTATATATGGTGGCAAAGAAGGCAAATAGTGAGACAGGGAGAGGTTCAATGCCCGGTTAGGTCCTGCCAGTCCATCAGGGCTCTCTCATTGAATTTTGTACGAGTTGCAACTAAACCTACAACACTGCCGCGGTTGAACAAATGGAGGAAGCCATTACTTGGCCAATATCTCGTTAATGTTGATGCTTCCTTCGTAGAAGAGGACAATGCAGCATCCTGTGGTACAGTTATAAGAGATAGCAATGGTATACTTGTGGCTGCAGCCACGGTCAAATTAGAGCATGTGGCGGATGTGATATCGGCGGAAGCAGGCGCTCTTGTGGAAGGTCTCAAACTTGCTGGCAATTTGGGATTGAACTCTATTTTGATACAATCTGATAATGTGATCATTGTGGAAGCTCTTTAGGGAAACTCAGGACACTCAATGATCGCGGCTCCTATACTAGATGTCTGTCGCTCACTTAGTGATTTCGGGAAGGCCTTATTAAAGCATTGTAACCGGGAATCTAATATGGTAGCTCATTCGCTAGCTCAAAATGAACGTGTTGATCCACCAAGTTTATGGTTGGACTCATCTCCGGAATTTATTACTGATTTTTTAACGGACGATGTAAGGGTCGCATAATTTTAATAAAGCTAGCCATGAAGGCCTTTCCATAAAAAAACCAAAACCAAAACCGATACACACGAGATTTGATTTGAAAGGGCATGGTCATCGCACGCCACACCGCCCACCCGTAGAACAAAAAGAAAAAAAGAAAAGGGGAAAAATCGCATCAAACCCTCTTCCGCATCCTTCTCCTCGGTGGCTTCCGGTTCGTAAGGGGATCTCCGGCGGCGGCGGCGGCGATGTCCCGAAAGAGGAAGACGGACGCCGCACCGCGGTTGGACGAGGCCGACCGCACGCTCTACTCCAGCTTCTGTGGCGCCGCCAATTCCCTCTCCCAGCTATACTCCCAGGCCATGGCCCAGCAGAAGCTCTCCTTCCAGGCTGGCGAGCGGCACGCCCTCGTCAGTGACCCTTCTCTCTCCGTCCTCCTCTTTTTCTCTCTTCGGTCGGTTGTTTGTAGGAATTTCGATTGGCTGCGCGTGTAGTTTACAGCTATAGATTGGTCTGGTGGTCGGTGAGGGCATACGTTGGGCTTGACAGTGGATACAGCCACATCAGATTTGGCCATCCTTAGGGGATACCATGTAAGAATTGGATGTGCAACCAAAGCCTCAGAGAATGAAATGTCAATGTTCAGAGGTTGTAACTGATCCCTTGAGCAGTCGTAATTCAATGTTTGTTCCCTTCATAGCTAACATGGACTTGTGTTGCAGTCTTTTACAAAAAAGCAAGGGTACCAAAGTATGAAATTTTGTTCGACCTGGATTTTCAAGAGAAACAGAAAGGCATCAATAAGAATGGAGAAATATGTATCTTGTTGTTAAGATTTAGACAGTTAGTACCCATTTTGTTTCTAGCCAAAATATGAGAGTAATCTGTAATCGTAGTTCTTACAGCTTGTATGTACCCTTTTTTTTCTAGCTTGTATTAAGTAGGGGAGAAAATGTACTTTCGCTAGCGATACTAGATTCGAACATTGCATGGAAATGTACCCTGGCTAAATTTCAATTTAATCATACAGGAAAAGCTCCACCAATGGATCTTGAGGAAGCATGATGAGGAGTCGAGGCTTACTGTTGCAGACATAATGTCACATATCCAGGTTCGATCTTAGAACTCCCTGATTTACGTTGCTGCCTCCATTTCTGATAATATTGAATTTTGTGTTGTTTTTTGTCGAACATCACGATATATGAATCATGATCTTGTCAGTGTATAGGTGTATGTCTTTTTAACTTTCACTATCTAATATCTATTGTCTTGGGTTCAATAGTTCTCATATGTATTATAAGCAATTTAACCAATATTTGGTATATTGTTGCTTTGTTTTATAGCATGAGATTGACTATGGAGGTACTGATGCACATGTATCCCCAAGGGTACATCAGCATCCCATGAGTGTGAATCCGTTTACAATTATCCAACCCTCAGCTGGGTCATACGCACAAGCAACATCCGGGCATGCTCCCAGACCCAGCCTCAGTGACCAGTCAAAGAATACAATATTCTCAAATGCATTATCAAGCCCGGTCCGCAGGAGCCTCCAGACGTATCACTTAACCCAAGGTGCTGGTAATGGAGGACGGAACACTGAAGCAAACTCAGCCGGGCAAAACCGAGAGGCCAACTCTGCAAGCTCCAATGATACCTCCATGGACATGGTTTCAGACAGCGCGGGAAATGGGTACTACTAAGTCAGTTTCTGGAAAAATGTTGCATGCACAACCAGGAAGCATTGAGTGCCAGTATTTTCTCTGGTTTTTGTATGTTATGTATTTTTCCTAAAGCTCATGCACTGTGTGGCTTTATAGTTGCACACCTGGCGATTCACTTAAAGTTATTGGATTTGTTTTCTTTTGTTCAAGCCTGTTTGGAGAGAAATCTATATGTATGCCTGGTTCATGTCTTATATCCCAACAATCTTTTTGGGGCTTTGCCATGAAGATTCTGAATGTAAATGAAAATTGCTATGATATAGCAAAGAGTTTATGTGCTTAATACAATGAGAGGGTTAAATTATGATGTATCGGCAATGGTAACAAAAATTATCATTATCATTTGGTTATCGCATTATCAGGATGTGCCATCTTTGAATTCTTTTGGCTCTGTTATGCTTGAAAGTTCATTACATATTTTAGTGGTAATATTCCACACACCCCATGGCCTTACTCCTGGGTTGTATTATTTGTATTCAAGGAAATTAATATAAAATATCTCTCTTTTAGCAGGCTTCTTGTGGTTGCTTCTACGGGCCAACCAGCTATCCTCCTCTGCACAGAATCGGGTCATTAGGGAGGCGAGAGCCGCCATGGTTTTCGACTTGTCCCGTCCGAGTTGTCACGCCAGCCATTTATCGTGAATGTTGTGCCGTAAGGCGGCAATTGCTTCTGCGTTGGGATAGCCTACTATTTGGTTCTTCTTAGTTGTCACAGCCCTAGAATAATTGAGTGTAATTAATGCATTAGAAGCATTCATGATTTCGGAGAAACTTGAATTGAGGGAATTTTCAAGCCTCAAAAAATATTAAATAAAGGGCAAGAACCTTGAAAATTGCAGGCAAGAACCCTGAAAATTGCATTCTCTGAATCCAATATGCCTTCATTAATGTTTGATATTTTTGGCAAGGGTTTTGGTCCATACCAAAAATAATGAACATTTTTAAGGATTAATTTTGGTCACTGAATTTAAATCATATTGTATTTGAATTTGAAGTTATATTCATATAACTAGGATATATTTTCAAATGCTTATGAAATAATGTATGTGCCTTTGGGAAAGGTCCATGAAGCAACATAAAAATATTTAGAGGATTTTGGCATTGTTTGAATTCTATTTGAATTCAAAACAATGGCGAAAGAATTTAATTAACAGAAAAGGAAATTCATAGAAAAGCAGAGAGAGGGACATGACTTACCTGTCACAGCCCACTTAATAGGCCAGCCCACCAGGGGTAGCCTTGTCCTCCTCCTCTCGCTAGTAGGGAGGGTGCTCGCACGCGTCGGCATGCAGCTGCCTGCCTGGCCCTCCCTAGGCTAGCGTGACGAGCGGGTTAACGCCATCGCCCCCGTCTGGACCCCCGCTCACCCCCCTCGCTCCCTCACATGTTCGCCGCCATGGCCGAAGCCATTGAGGCGACACCGTCGTGAACCCCGTGGCCACCGGCCCTCCCTTGCCCAGCCCACCTGTCCATTGGCCCTCTGCATCCCTGCACGCCACCCCGTCGAAGAACCCGAGCTCAGACGCGCTGCAGCGATGGCCTCGAGCTCATCTTACCGCCACAGCCGACGGACCTCGCTGTGGATTCACCGGATTCCATTCTTTCCCAGCCTCTCCAGCAACACCGTTAGACCCGTGGTGAGCCACTGAACCGTTTCGCCCTTGCCCCATCGTCCATCGCACCCCCTAGCCGTCCTTTCCATCGAAGCCGAATTCCGGCCGTCGTCGAACCTCGTCGCTGCGGCCGCTACAGGGCACCCCGCGACCTGCTGCTGCTTCGGCTGAATGCGCATGAGCATGGGTGATGTCTACTACGCAACTTTATTCTTATAGACTCGTGTTGGGCCTCCAAGCGTAGAGTTTTGTAGGACAGTAGCAATTCTCCCTCAAGTGGATGACCTAAGGTTTATAATTCCGTGGGAGGCGTAGGATGAAGATGGCCTCTCTCAAACAACCCTGCAACCAAATACAAGAAAACTCTTGTGTCCCCAACAAACCCAATACAATGGAAAATTGTATAGGTCCACTAGTTCGGCGAAGAGATGATGATAAAAGTGTAATATGGATGATAGAAATATATTTTTATAATCTGGAACTAAAAAACAACAAGGTAGCAATTGGTAAAATGGAGCACAAACGATATTGCGATGCTTGAAAACAAGGCCTAAGGTCTGTACTTTCGCTAGTGCAATCTCTCAACAATGCTAATATAATTGGATCATATAACCATCCCTCAATGTGCGATGAAGAATCACTCCAAAGTTCCTATCTAGCGGAGAACATAAGAAGAAATTGTTTGCAGCTATTCTTTCCGATCGATCTATCCAAGAGTTCGTACTAAAATAACATCAAGTTATTCTTTTCGATCGATCTATCAAGAGTTCGTACTAAAATAATGTTGGAAATATGCCCTAGAGGCAATAATAAAATGGTTATTATTATATTTCCTTGTTCATGATAATTGTCTATTGTTCATGCTATAATTGTGTTATCCGGAAATCGTAATATATGTGTGAATACATAGACCACAACATGTCCCTAGTGAGCCTCTAGTTGACTAGCTCGTTGATCAATAGATGGTTACGGTTTCCTGACCATGGACATTGGATGTCATTGATAACGGGATCACATCATTAGGAGAATGATGTGATGGACAAGACCCAATCCTAAGCATAGCACAAGATCATGTAGTTCGTCTGCTAGAGCTTTTCTAAGTGTCAAGTATCATTTCCTTAGACCATGAGATTGTGCAACTCCCGGATACCGTAGGAGTGCTTTGGGTGTACCAAACATCACAACGTAACTGGGTGGCTATAAAGGTACACTACAGGTATCTCTGAAAGTGTCTGTTGGGTTGGCATGAATCGAGACTAGGATTTGTCACTCCGTATGACAGAGAGGTATCTCTGGGCCCACTCGGTAATGCATCATCATAATGAGCTCAGTGTGACTAAGTAGTTGGTCACGGGATCATGCATTACGGAACGAGTAAAGTGACTTGCCGGTAACGAGATTGAACGAGGTATTGGGATACCGACGATCAAATCTCGGGCAAGTAACGTACCGATTGACAAAGGGAATTGTATACGGGATTGCTTGAATCCTCGACATCGTGGTTCATCTGTTGAGATCATCGTGGAACATGTGGGAGCCAACATGGGTATCCAGATCCCGCTGTTGGTTATTGGCCGAAGAGTTGTCTCGGTCATGTCTGCATGGTTCCTAAACCCGTAGGGTCTACACACTTAAGGTTCGATGACGCTAGGGTTATTAGGAAGACTTGTATGTGATTACCGAATGTTGTTCGGAGTCCCGGATGAGATCCCGGACGTCACGAGGAGTTCTGGAATGGTCCGGAGGTGAAGATTTATATGTAGGAAGTTGTCATACGGTCACCGGAAAGGTTCGGGGGCATATCGGTATTGTACCGGGGCCACCAGAGGGGTTCCGGGGGTCCACCGAGAGGGACCACCTCTCTCGGAGGGCCTAATGGGCCGTAGAGGAAAGGGAACCAGCCCTACATGGGCTGGGCGCATCCCCCCTTGGGCCCATGCGCCTAGGGTTGGGGGGGGGGGGAAGCCCTAAGGGGGGCGCCCCCCTTGCTTGGGGGGCAAGCCCCCTCCCCTTGGCCGCCGCCCCCCTCTAGATCTCATCTAGAGGGGGCCGCCCCCCTTCCTCCTCCCCCTATATATAGAGGGGCAAGGGGAGGGCTGCATACGACATCCAAGGCGCAGCCCCTCCCCTCCCCAGCACCTCTCCTCCTCCGCAAGAGCTTGGCGAAGCCCTGCCGGAGTACTGCTGCTCCACCACCACGCCGTCGTGCTACTATTGGAGCCCTCTTCCTCAACTCTCCCTCCTCCTTGTTGGATCAAGGCGCAGGAGACGTCCTCGCTCTGTACGTGTGTTGAACGTGGAGGTGCCATCCGTTCGGCGCTAGGATCATCGGTGATTTGGATCACGACGAGTATGACTCCATCATCCCCGTTCTCTTGAACGCTTGCGCTCGCGATCTACAAGGGTATGTAGATGCACTCCTCTACCCCTCGTTGCTAGATGACTCCATAGATTGATCTTGGTGATGCGTAGAAAATTTTAAATTTCTACTACGATCCCCAACAGTGGCATCATGAGCTAGGTCTACGCGTAGTTTCTATGCACGAGTATAACACAAGTTTTTGTGGGCGTCGATTTTGTCAATTTACTTGCCGTTACTAGTCTTATCTTGATTCGGCAGTATCGTGGGATGAAGCGGCCCGGACCGACCTTACACGTACGCTTACGTGAGACTGGTTCCACCGACTGACATGCACTAGTTGCATAAGGTGGCTAGCGGGTGTCTGTCTCTCCCACTTTAGTCGGATCGGATTCGATGAAAAGGGTCCTTATGAAGGGTAAATAGAAATTGGCATACGTTGTGGTTTTGGCGTAGGTAAGAAACGTTCTTGCTAGAAACCTACAGCAGCCATGTAAAAACTTGCAACAACAATTAGAGGACGTCTAACTTGTTTTTGCAGCATATGCCGTGTGATGTGATATGGCCAAAAGGATGTGATGAATGATATATGTGATGTATGAGATTGATCATGTTATTGTAATAGGAATCACGACTTGCATGTCGATGAGTATGACAACCGGCAGGAGCCATAGGAGTTGTCTTAATTTATTTATGACCCGCGTGTCAACTTATACGTCATGTAGTTACTTTACTTTATCGCTAACTGTTAGCCATAGTAGTAGAAGTAATAGTTGACGAGACAACTTCATGAAGACACGATGATGGAGATCATGATGATGGAGATCATGGTGTCATGCCGGTGACGACGATGATCATGGCGCCCCGAAGATGGAGATCAAAAAGGAGCAAAATGATATTGGCCATATCATGTCACTATTTGATTGCATGTGATGTTTATCATGTTTTACATCTTATTTGCTTAGAACGACGGTAGCATAAATAAGATGATCCCTCACAATAATTTCAAGAAAGTGTTCCCCCTAACTGTGCATGGTTGCTAAGGTCCGTTGTTCCGAAGCACCACGTGATGATCGGGTGTGATAGGTCCTAACATTCGCATACAACGGGTGTAAGCTAGATTTACACACGCAAAACACTTAGGTTGACTTGACGAGCCTAGCATGTACAGACATGGCCTCGGAACACGGAAGACCAAAAGGTCGAACATGAGTCGTATAGAAGATACGATCAACATGAAGATGTTCACCGATGATGACTAGTCCGTCTCACGTGATGATCGGACACGGCCTAGTTGAATCGGATCATGTATCACTTAGATGACTAGAGGGATGTCTATCTGAGTGGGAGTTCATTAAATAATTTGATTAGATGAACTTAGTTATCATGAACTTAGTCTAAAATCTTTACAATATGTCTTGTAGATCAAATGGCCCACGCTAATGTTGTCCTCAACTTCAACGCGTTCCTAGAGAAAACCAAGCTGAAAGACGATGGTAGCAACTATACGGACTGGGTCCGGAACTTGAGGATCATCCTCATAGCTGCCAAGAAAGCATAACTCCTTGAAGCACCGCTAGGTGAAGCACCACCCCCAGCAAACCAAGACGTTATGAACGCTTGGCAGTCCCGTGCTGATGATTACTCCCTGGTTCAGTGCGGCATACTTTACAGCTTAGAACCGGGGCTCTAGAAGCGTTTTGAGCAACACGGAGCATATGAGATGTTCCAAGAGCTGAAAATGGTTTTCCAAGCTCATGCCCGGGTCGAGAGATATGAAGTCTCCGACAAGTTCTACAGTTGTAAGATGGAGGAGAATAGTTCCGTCAGCGAGCACATACTCAAAATGTCTGGGTTGCACAACTGCTTGTCTTAGCTAGGAGTTAATCTCCCGGATGATGCGGTCGTTGACAGAATCCTTCAGTCGCTCCCACCTAGCTACAAGAGCTTTGTGATGAACTTCAATATGCAGGGGATGGAAAAGACCATTCCTGAGGTATATTCAATGCCGAAATCAGCGGAGGTGGAAATCAAAAAGGAACATCAAGTGTTGATGGTGAATAAAACCACTAAGTTCAAGAAAGGAAAGGGTAAAAAGAACTTCAAGAAGGACGGCAAGGGAGTTGCCGCGCCCGGTAAGCAAGCTGCCGGGAAGAAGCCAAAGAATGGACCCAAGTGCGAGACTGAGTGTTTTTATTGCAAGGGAAGTGGTCATTGGAAGCGGAACTACCCCAAGTACTTAGCGGACAAGAAGGCTGGCAAGGTGTATGTGATATACATGTTATTGATGTGTACCTTACCAGTACTCGTAGTAGCTCGTAGGTATTTGATACCAGTGCGGTTGCTCATATTTGTAACTCAAAACAGGAGCTGCGGAATAAGCGGAGACTGGCGAAGGACGAGGTGACGATGCGCGTCGGGAATGGTTCCAAGGTCGATGTGATCGCCGTCGGCACGCTACCTCTGCATTTACCTACGGGATTAGTTTTAAACCTCAATAATTGTTATTTAGTGCCAGCTTTGAGCATGAACATTGTATCAGGATCTCGTTTAATACGAGATGGCTACTCATTTAAATTCGAGAATAATGGTTGTTCTATTTATATGAGAGATATGTTTTATGGTCATGCTCCGCTGGTGAATGGTTTATTCTTATTTAATCTTGAGCGTGATGTTACACATATTCATAGTGTGAGTACCAAAATATGTAAGGTTGATAATGATAGTCCCACATACTTGTGGCACTGCCGCCTTGGTCACATTGGTGTCAAACGCATGAAGAAGCTCCATGCAGATGGACTTTTGGAGTCTCTTGATTATGAATCATTTGACACGTGCGAACCATGCCTCATGGGTAAAATGACCAAGACTCCGTTCTCAGGAACAATGGAGCGAGCAACCAACTTATTGGAAATCATACATACTGATGTGTGTGGTCCAATGAGTGTTGAGGCTCGCGGTGGTTATCGTTATGTTCTCACCCTCGCTGATGACTTGAGTAGATATGGGTATGTCTACTTAATGAAACACAAGTCTGAGACCTTTGAAAGGTTCAAGGAATTTCAGAGTGAGGTTGAGAATCAACGTGACAGGAAAATCAAGTTCTTGTGATCAGATCGTGGGGGAGAATATTTGTGTCACGAATTTGGCACGCACTTAAGGAAATGTGGAATAGTTTCACAACTCACGCCGCCTGGAACACTTCAGCGTAATGGTGTGTCCGAACGTCGTACTCGTAGTCTATTAGATATGGTGCGATCTATGATGTCTCTTACCGATTTACCGCTGTCTTTTTGGGGCTATGCTTTAGAGACTGCTGCATTCACTTTAAATAGGGCTCCGTCGAAATCCGTTGAGACGACACCGTATGAATTATGGTTTGGGAAGAAACCTAAGCTGTCGTTTCTAAAAGTTTGGGGATGCGATGCTTATGTGAAGAAACTTCAACCTGAAAAGCTCGAACCCAAGTCGGAAAAATGCTTCTTCATAGGATACCCTAAAGAAACTATTGGGTATACCTTCTACCTCAGATCCGAAGGCAAGATCTTTGTTGCCAAGAATGGATCCTTTCTAGAGAAGGAGTTTCTCTCGAAAGAAGTAAGTGGGAGGAAAGTAGAACTTGATGAAGTATTACCTCTTGAACCGGAAAATGGCGCAACTCAAGAAAATGTTCCTGAGGTGCCTGCACCGACTAGAGAGGAAGTTAATGATGATCATGAAACTTCAGATCAAGTTGCTACTGAACTTCGTAGGTCCACAAGGACACGTTCCGCACTAGAGTGGTACGGTAACCCTGTCTTGGAAATCATGTTGTTAGACAACGGTGAACCTTCGAACTATGAAGAAGCGATGGCGGGCCCGGATTCCGACAAATGGCTGGAAGCCATGAAATCCGAGATAGGATCCATGTATGAAAACGAAGTATGGACTTTGACTGACTTGCTCGTTGAGCGGCGAGCCATAGAAAATAAATGGATCTTTAAGAAGAAGACAGACGTGGATGGTAATGTGACCATCTATAAAGCTCGTCTTGTCGCTAAGGGTTATCGACAAGTTCAAGGGGTTGACTATGATGAGACTTTCTCACCGGTAGCGAAGCTGAAGTCCGTCCGAATCTTGTTAGCAATTGCCGCATTCTATGATTATGAGATATGGCAAATGGACGTCAAAACGGCATTCCTTAATGGTTTCCTTAAGGAATAATTGTATATGATGCAGCCGGAAGGTTTTGTCGATCCTAAGAATGCTGACAAGGTATGCAAGCTCCAGCGATCCATTTACGGGCTGGTGCAAGCATCTCGGAGTTGGAATATTCGCTTTGATGAGATGATCAAAGCGTTTGGGTTTATGCAGACTTATGGAGAAGCTTGCGTTTACAAGAAAGTGAGTGGGAGCTCTGTAGCATTTCTCATATTATATGTGGATGACATACTTTTGATGGGAAATGATATAGAGCTTTTGGACAGCATTAAGGCCTACTTGAATAAGACTTTTTCAATGAAGGACCTTGGAGAAGCTGCTTATATATATTAGGCATCAAGATCTATAGAGATAGATCGAGATGCCTCATTGGTCTTTCATAGAGTACGTACCTTGACAAGATATTGAAGAGGTTCAATATGGATCAGTCCAAGAAGGGGTTCTTGCATGTATTCCAAGGTACGAGATTGAGCACGGCTCAATGCCCGACCACGACAGAAGATAGAGAAAAGATGAGTGTCGTCCCCTATGCCTCGGCCATAGGGTCTATTATGTATGCCATGCTGTGTACCAGACCTGATGTAAACCTTGTCGTAAGTTTGGTAGGAAGGTACCAAAGTAATCCCGGCATGGAACATCGGACAGCGGTCAAGAATATCCTGAAGTACCTGAAAAGGACTAAGGATATGTTTCTCGTTTATGGAGGTGACGAAGAGCTCATCGTAAAGGGTTACGTCGATGCTAGCTTCGACACAAATCTGGATGACTCCAAGTCACAAACCGGATACGTGTATATTTTGAATGGTGGGGCAGTCAGCTGGTGCAGTTGCAAGCAAAGCGTCGTGGCGGGATCTACATGTGAAGCGGAGTACATGGCAGCCTCGGAGGCAGCATAAGAAGCAATCTGGGTGAAGGAGTTCATTACCGACCTAGGAGTTATTCCCAATGCGTTGGGCCCGATGACTCTCTTCTGTGACAACACTGGAGCTATTGCCCTTGCCAAGGAGCCCAGGTTTCACAGGAAGACCAGGCATATCAAGCGTCGCTTCAACTCCATTCATGAAAATGTTCAAAATGGAGACATAGATATTTGTAAAGTGCATACGGACCTGAATGTCGCAGATCCGTTGACTAAACCTCTCCCTCGAGCAAAACATGATCAACACTAGAACTCTATGGGTGTTCGATTTATCACAATGTAACTAGATTATTGACTCTAGTGCAAGTGGGAGACTGTTGGAAATATGCCCTAGAGGCAATAATAAAATGGTCATTATTATATTTCCTTGTTCATGATAATTGTCTATTGTTCATGCTATAATTGTGTTATCCGGAAATCGTAATACATGTGTGAATACATAGGCCACAACATGTCCCTAGTGAGCCTCTAGTTGACTAGCTCGTTGATCAATAGATGGTTACAGTTTCCTGGCCATGGACATTGGATGTCATTGATAATGGGATCACATCATTAGGAGAATGATGTGACGGACAAGACCCAATCCTAAGCATAGCACAAGATCGTGTAGTTCGTCTGCTAGAGCTTTTCTAAGTGTCAAGTATCATTTCCTTAGACCATGAGATTGTGCAACTCCCGGATATCGTAGGAGTGCTTTGGGTGTACCAAACGTCACAACGTAACTGGGTGGCTATAAAGGTACACTACAGGTATCTCCGAAAGTGTCTGTTGGGTTGGCATGAATCGAGACTGGGATTTGTCACTCCGTATGACGGAGAGGTATCTCTGGGCCCACTCGGTAATGCATCATCATAATGAGCTCAGTGTGACTAAGTAGTTGGTCACGAGAACATGCATTATGGACCGAGTAAAGTGACTTGCCGGTAGCGAGATTGAACGAGGTATTGGGATACCGATGATCGAATCTCGGGCAAGTAACATACCGATTGACAAAGGGAATTGTATACGGGATTGCTTGAATCCTCGACATCGTGGTTCATCCGATGAGATCATCGTGGAACATGTGGGAGCCAACATGGGTATCCAGATCCCGCTATTGGTTATTGGCCGGAGAGTTATCTCGGTCATGTCTGCATGGTTCCCGAACCCGCAGTGTCTACACACTTAAGGTTCGATGATGCTAGGGTTATTAGGAAGACTTGTATGTGATTACCGAATGTTGTTAGGAGTCCCGGATGAGATCCCGGACGTCACGAGGAGTTCCAGAATGGTCCGGAGGTGAAGATTTATATGTAGGAAGTTGTCATACGGTCACCGGAAAGGTTCGGGGGCATATCGGTATTGTACCGGGGCCACCAGAGGGGTTCCGGGGGTCCACCAGGAGGGACCACCTCTCTCGGAGGGCCTAATGGGCTATAGAGGAAAGGGAACCAGCCCTACATGGGCTGGGCGCATCCCCCCCTTGGGCCCATGCGCCTAGGGTTGGGGGAGGACCCTAAGGGGGGCGCCCCCCTTGCTTGGGGGGCAAGCCCCCTCCCCTTGGCCGCCGCCCCCCTCTAGATCTCATCTAGAGGGGGCCGGACCCCTTCCTCCTTCCCCTATATATAGAGGGGCAAGGGGAGGGCTGCATACGACATCCAAGGCTGTAACGCCCTCGATGCGGCTATATCTCCCACGTGTCGAAGCACGACTTAGAGGCATCACCGCATTGAAAGCAATGTCGCAAGTGAGGTAATCTTCACACAACCCATGTAATACATAAGGGAAAGAGATACATAGTTGGCTTACAATTGCCACTTCACACAAATACATCAATAAATCATTACATCAACTAGATACAATCAAGGTCCGACTACGGAACCAAAATAAAAGAAGACTACCCCAAATGCTACAAGGTCCCTGATCGACCCCAACTGGGCTCCACTACTGATCAACTAGAACGAAACAACACAAATGACAAGATCTTCATCGAGCTCCTCCTTGAGCTTGGTTGTGTCATCTGCATGATTCAACGGCACCAGCAAGCTGGTTTTGGAAGTATCTGTGAGTCACGGGGACTCAGCAATCTCGCACCCTCGCGATCAAGACTATTTAAGCTTATAGGTAAGGCAAGGTATATATGTGGAGCTACTGCAAGCGACTAGCATATATGGTGGCTAACATACGCAAATGAGAGCGAGAAGAGAAGGCAAAGCACGGTCGATAAAAGCATGATCAAGAAGTGATCCTAAATCAACCTACGTCAAGCATAACTCCAACACCGTGTTCACTTCCCGGACTCCGCTGAGAAGAGACCATCATGATTACACACGCGGTTGATGTATTTTAATTAAGGTCAACTTCAGGTTTTCTACAACCGGATGTTAACAAACTCCCATCTGACCATAACCGCAGGCACGGCTTTCAAAAGTTCAAATCCCTGCAAGGGTGTCCCAACTTAGCCCATCACAAGCTCTCACGGTCAATGAAGGATATTCCTTCTAGCGGGAAGACCCGATCAGACTCGGAATCCCGGTTACAAGACATTTCGACAATGGTAAAACAAGTCCAGCAACACCGCCCGAATGTGCCGACAAATCCGGATAGGAGCTGCACATATCTCGTTCTCAGGGCACACTCAGATGAGACTAGCTACGAGTAAAACCAAACCTCAAGTTTCCCCGAGGTGGCCCCGCAGGCAGCTCGGTCGGACCAACACTCAGAGGAGCACTGGCCCAGGGGGGTTTAAATAAGATGACCCTCAGGAGCGCGACTCCCAAGGGAAAAGAAAGGCTAGGTGGCAAATGGTAAAACCAATGTTGGGCATTGCTGGAGGAGTTTTATTCAAGGCGAACTGTCAAGGGGTTCCCATAATAGCCCAACCGCGTAAGGAATGCAAAATCCGGGAACATAACACCGATATGACGGAAACTAGGGCGGCAAGAGTGGAACAAAACACCAGGCATAAGGCCGAGCCTTCCACCCTTTACCAAGTATATAGATTCATTAATTAAATAAGATATATTGTGATATCCCAACAAGTAAACATATTCCAACAAGGAACAACATCTCCATGTTCCAACAAGGAACAAACTTCAATCTTCACCTGCAACTAACAACGCTATAAGAGGGGCTGAGCAAAGTGGTAACCTAGCCAAACAACGGTTTGCTAGGACAAGGTGGGTTAGAGGCTTGGTTCAACAATATGGGAGGCATGATAAGCAAGTGGTAGGTATCGCAGCGTAGGCATAGCAAAAGAGCGAGCAACTAAGCAAGCAAAGATAGAAGTGATTTCGAGGGTATGGTCATCTTGCCTGAAATCCCGCAAGGAAGAAGAACGAGTCCATGAAGAAGACAAACGGACGTAGTCGAACGGTTCCTCACAAACGCGACGTTATCGGAACCAACCCGAAGAAACAACACCGGAAAGGAGCAAACAACATAGTAAACAACCAACACATGACCATGGCATGATGCACAACCAAGTATGATGCATGTCCGGTTTAATGAAGCATGGCATGGCAAAGTGCACAAGCAATCCTACAAATTAAGTGGAGCTCAATATGCAACGAGTTGCATATTGACGAAACACCACATTTAAGTTATTTAGTTCGATCTCGTTTATGCACCCAACAAGATTAAATGTTGTTAGCATGGCAAGAGGGAGAAGCAAAGTAAAACTACCTATCTAGTCAAGTTTAAATGAGGCCGGAAGTAACGAACAACAATTCCGGTAAAACCCCATGATCATATTATAGATTTGGTACTGTTCTGCCCTAAGCCATATTTTAGAGTTGTTAAACATGCAAGATGATGCCACCAAGTAAATCTAGGCATTTTTCTACCCCATTTCCATATAAAGTTTATTAAAATCCGAGTTACGGTTAATTAGTTATGAATTAAATCATTTTAACATGGCATAGGGACAAATTTAACCAAACAGCATGTTTAAACATTTTAAACATAGATGAAAGTTGCATATTATTAAACTAGATGAAAATCTAAGCAAGTTTCATATTAAGTTTGTTTTAATCCGATGCACGGTTATTAAGTTATTATATGCATGATCTACAAGGGGTTTTCTGTAAAACATCGGTTTTCTGGATAAAAGCTAAATTCGTAGACCAGAGAAAAAACATGAACGGGCCGAAACTAACAGGCCCAGAAGTGCACAGGGGAGGTGCTGGAGCTGGCCTCACCCATGGGCTTCGGCCCCAGATGATGGAGCAGTGGGCCGGCTGGATCGCTGGCTGGCGCTGGGCCTTGTGCAAGAAGCGGCCCAGGCGCGGATCTGGGCAGGCGAGGCAGCAAGGAGCGCCGGGCGGCAGACGTGGCGCGTGCTCCGGGATGGCTCAGCAGCGGATCCAGGCATGGGGGAGGAAGACAGCAGAGGACGGGAGGTGAGGCGGATGAGCCGCTCCGGCCGGATCCAATCCATGGCGGCAACGCAAACGAAGGTCCTGGTGGTGGCATCCATGGCGTGGCTTGGCAGCCTGGGACGGGAGCAGCACAGAGGGAGGTCCGGCGAGCGGCGAAACACGTGAAACAAGTCGATCCGGGCAAAGGCGGCCGCGGACTAAGCTCAATGGCGGCGCTGCTCCAAATCCACGGCAGCGGGGCGAGCTCCTGCGAGAGGAACGGGAGGGAGAGAGAGGTTAGAGGAGAAGAAACCTCGGGAAGGAGGAGGAAGGACATGGAGGAGGCCGATCCTGGTGGCTGGGTTCGCCGGCTGTGACGACTCCATGGAGGGAGGAGAGGGGATTGGTGCGACTGCGCTGAAAACCAGCAGAGGGGTGGGAGGCTGCTTGGGTTGGGGAATGGATACCGAGAGATTTGAGTGGGTGGCGGCGCATGATGGGATGGATGGGACATCTCCTAAAAATTAGGGTTTTGTCCAGATTTAGACTAGGGACTATATATATATAAGAAAGAGGGAGACATTTAGGGGCTAAACCGTTCCTCCAAATAAATCGAGCGGTCGAGGAAAATAGACTAGGAAGTCCAATTAAAAAAATGGAGACGTTTTGTAGATGTTTGGGGATGATCCGGACACAACGGTGACGACTGCCCGGGTCGGGTCCGGGACAATTTTCGGACGCGCGCGCGAGGAGGGCCGCGGGCTGATGAGAGAGGTTAGGTTGGACCTGGAGGTAGGTAGTGAGCTGTGTAGACGGTCTCGAGCTGAGAGAAGAGAAGAGAGGGAGGCCCGGCGACTGTTTCCGGAGACCGAAAACGTCCGACGTTAGACCGGCTACTATTGCCGCTATATTTATCCGTTGGGGTGTCAAACGGACTCCGAATGCGATGAAACTTGGCAGGCGGCCTACCTACAACAGCACAACACCGCACGCCAACTTTCATCCCATTCCGAGAACATTTTCTGGCCACTTATAAAATACTATTTCGGACATGCCTCGGGCGCATGCAAGTGTGTCTGAGCTCAGAACAGACAACGGAAGGAACGAGGAGACCGGGACGGATGCAAGTTTTGAAAACATGATGATGCAATGCATATGAAGACATGATATGAAATGCATGACACACAAGCAAAGACAAGGCAACAACAACGAATAACTGGAGGACACCTGGCACAACGGTCTCGGGGCGTTACAAAGGCGCAGCCCCTCCCCTCCCCAACACCTCTCCTCCTCCGCAAGAGCTTGGCGAAGCCTTGCCGGAGTACTGCTGCTCCACCACCACCACGCCGTCGTGCTGCTGTTGGAGCCCTCTTCCTCAACCTCTCCCTCCTCCTTGCTGGATCAAGGCGCGGGAGACGTCCTCGCTCCGTACGTGTGTTGAACGCGGAGGTGCCGTCCGTTCGGCGCTAGGATCATCGGTGATTTGGATCACGACGAGTACGACTCCATTATCCCCGTTCTCTTGAACGCTTCCGCTCGCGATCTATAAGGGTATGTAGATGCACTCCTCTACCCCTCGTTGCTAGATGACTCCATAGATTGATCTTGGTGATGCGTAGAAAATTTTAAATTTCTGCTACGATCCCCAACAAATAACACTAAGTTATTCTTTCCGATCGATCTATCAAGGGTTCGTAGTAAAATAACACCAAAGAAAATTCAGATTCGCAATACTCAATCCAACACAAAGAGCCTCAAAGAGTGACCCAAGATTTCTACCGGAGAAACAAAAGACGAGAACGTGCATCAACCGCTATGCATAGATTACCCCAATGTCACCTCGGGAATCTGCGAGTTGAGTGCCGAAACATATCTCAGGTGAATCAATATAATACCCCCATTGTCACCACGGGTATTCATATGCAAGACATATATCAAGTGCTCTCAAATCCATAAAAGTAATCAATCCAATAAAACGAAATCTCAAAGGGAAAACTCAATTCATCACAACAAGATAGAGAGGGAGAAACACCATATGATCCAACTATATTAACAAAGCCCGCAATACATCAAGATCATGCCATCTCAAGAACACAAGAGAGAGAGAGATAGATTAAACACATAGCTATTGGTACAAATCCTCAGCCCCGAGGGTGGACTACTCCCTCCTCATCATGGTGGCTGTCGGAATGATGAAGATGGCCACCGGTGATGATTTCCCCCTCCGGCGGGGTGCCGAGACGGGGTCTTGATTGGTTTTTCGTGGCTACAGAGGCTTGCGGCGGCGGAACATTTGATCTAGGGTTATTTCTGATGATTTCTCTATTTTATAGTATTTTTTGCGTTGGTTTCACGCGAAGATGGGCCTCGAGGTGAGCATAACCCACCGGGGCAAGCCGGGCACCTCAGGCGTGCCCTGGTGGGTTGTGCCCTCCTCATGGCTCTTCTGGCCCTCCCACAAAGCTTCGGGGGTCTCTTTTGTTCCAAAAAAATCATCAAAAAGTTTCAGCTCATTTGGAGAACTTTCATTTGCGCACAAAAAAATAACACCACGGTAGTTCTGTTGAAAACAACGTCAATCCGGATTAGTTTGATGCAAATCATATCAAAACCATATAAATTTTTTGTAAACATGGCATGCATAGTTCATAAATTATAGGTACGTGGAGACGTATCAATGGGCTACCTCCCGGTGCCTTCCTCTGCCGCTCACGTGGCCTCCCGGTGTTTTTCCGCCGTGGCCAGAGGTCACCGGTGACTAACGCCGGCGTACGCGGCCATTAGGGCCTAAGCACGCTGCTAACTAAGCCCCTAGAGCCACTGACAGTGGGCCCAGCCCTGTTAATACTTTAGATTAGGTTTAACTTAAAACCTGTTAGTTAATTTTTTTAATAACATGCGGGGCCCACCGGTCAGGTTTGACCTGGGTCAGCGTTGTTGACCTGCTCACGTAATGCTTACATAATGCTGACGCGAGCACATCTCGAATCAGGGCGAATCCCCTCTCCCTTGAGCAGGTGCGCATCCCTCACCCCGTCGCGGGTCACTCCGACCGCGGCGTCCCCCCTTCTGCTCCGCCCGCCACCCGCCATGGCTGGCAGCCCGGGTTCCGCCAGCTCGTCCTTCAGGCCTAGTGGTGAGCGCCCGGTCATGTCGGGCTTGGGTATCTCCGTGAGCTCGGGGTCGTCCCATGCCCAAGGCTCGCCGCTCGCCCACCCCTAGGGGCCCCTTCCCCATCCTTCCCAGGCAGTGGCGGCGCCGCCGACCGCGCCGTGGAACTAGCCAAGGCCTTCCAGGAAGGAGCTATGGAGGCGGTGGCACTCTCCGAACGCGTTGGGTCCTCACCACGCCCCGCAACCGCGGGCTCACCGGGAGATCTTGCCGGGCACGGAGACGCTCTACTTCAGGTGCCTCCGGGAGGGCCACTTCAAGGCCGACTGCATTAATAATATTGTCTTCTTTCGTTGTGGTCTTCTGGGCCATGGCGCTAAGGACTGCAAGCGACCGCGGAGCCCCTCTCCAGTCGAGGATCTTAGGCGTGCGGCAATGGGGAAGGTTGCGTGAAGAGACCCGACGCCCTCCACCCGGATGGTTGTCCCTAGTTCCCCTCCCCTCCGCCACCACCGCTGCTCGCGGATCAGGCCATGATCCTCGGGTCGGCTTGCCTGGTGGACATGGTGGCTCCGGAGACCTACTCCTGCCGCAACCTGTCGTCATTCAACCTATCGGCATGGACGACACATTTGAAGTCCATTCCCACGCTTCGCTGGCTGGCCATCCCCGAGCCGGGTCTCGTTGATCCCCTAGTGGAGCCTACACTGCTGCAGTACAAGGTCTTGATTCACCTTGATTCGGTGTTAGAGTTTGGAGATTGGGAGGAGTCGTTGTTCTTTGGGGCCTCATCCGATAGCGGCCAGAGTAGCATCCCGAACTCGGATGGAGGACCATTCAGTGGCTCTGGTGGCGCTGTGTCTGCCCGCCATGGTAGTTCGGTGTTCACGACAGGCAGGGCTCGCGGAGCTGGGCTTGGCCACCTCTTGCAACAACACGCCGGTGGATGGGGGCAGGGCTGGCTGGGAGTGACGGCTGCCGCCAATGACTGCCCAATAGGTGGCGACGCAGGTGGGGTCTCCAATGACAGTTCGGCACAGGATATCTGTTAGAAGCTCTACTTTTGACTAGCTGACGCGAGATGTGGGTCCGGTGGAAGTTTCTGGGAGGAGGACAGAGAGGATTCTGAACGCGCAAGGCAGCAATGAGCGCGGGGACAATTCGGCGTGCACGAGGGCCGAGGAACAGAGGGGCATGGGGCTCTGGTTCTCACCAACCTTGCTGAGACAGATGGCCAGAGGGGACCAAATGACCATCAGCACACCAACGGCGCGATGGATGCTGAGATTGGGTAGAGGCCTACCATGTGCCTATCAGGAGCTGGGATGGGACAGCTCTCCCCATATCGGATCCCACAGAACACATGTGAGACAAGGCCGGCGTCACAGCCAATCATGCAGGAGGATCAGAATACCCCCACCACTGCGTGCATCCCAAATGATCTGGTGGGGCCAGAGCATGCCCCTGGGCAGACAGCTAGCTGTGGAAGGAGGTGGTGGGCCCTGTCGGGCCCCTTGATGGGAATCATGCCCATGCACCATGTAGCGATGTGAGCACGCTCCTGCTTCTGGGCCCGATACTCCATTCCGGTGCTGCACCTGCTGAGCACGAGAGTATAGCAGGCTTGGCGATGCCTGGTACTAACGGTTTCGATGCTGCTCTGGAAGTGGATCATGGGGGATACGGCACAGAGACGGGGCATGTAGAGCCCGCTGGCACGGTTATGTCTCTGGAGGTGGGGTTGGTGACCACCCATGCATGGCTGTGATGAGGACGAGGTGGAGGGGCATGACTGCCCATGAGGCAGATGCTTATGCCAAACCGAAGACCTTCTGCTCAAATATCATCAAGAAGCTTGCGCCCCCACTTCTCAAATAGGTGGAAGCCTCCAAGTTAAGGCCGGATGCCACGCCTTTCATGCCAATGCGCACCACCAGGGCTGTGAAGAAGAGCTTCACGTCCAACCGTACAAAGGAGAATCTGAAGGAAATATGCCCTAGAGGCAATAATAAAGTTGTTATTTATATTTCCTTATATCATGATAGATGTTTATTATTCATGCTAGAATTGTATTAACCGGAAACTTAGTACATGTGTGAATACATAGAAAAAACAGAGTGTCCCTAGTATGCCTCTACTTGACTAGCTCGTTAATCAAAGATGGTTATGTTTCCTGACCATAGACATGTGTTGTCATTTGATGAACAGGATCACATCATTAGAGAATGATGTGATGGACAAGACCCATCCGTTAGCTTAGCATTATGATCGTTTAGTTTTATTGCTATTGCTTTCTTCAGGACTTATACATGTTCCTCCGACTATGAGATTATGCAACTCCCGAATACCGAAGGAACACCTTGTGTGCTATCAAACGTCACAACGTAACTGGGTGATTATAAATATGCTCTACATGTGTCTTCGATGGTGTTTGTTGAGTTGGCATAGATCGAGATTAGGATTTGTCACTCCGTGTATCGGAGCGGTATCTCTGGGCCCTCTTGGTAATGCACATTACTATGACCCTTGCAAGCAATGTGACTAATGAGTTAGTCATGGGATGATGCATTATGGAACGAGTAAAGAGACTTGCCGGTAATGAGATTGACCTAGGTATGATGATACTGACGATCAAATCTTGGGCAAGTAACATACCGATGACAAAGGGGAACAATGTATGTTGTTATGCGGTTTGACCGATAAAAGATCTTCATAGAATATGTAGGAGACAATATGAGCATCCAGGTTCCGCTATTGGTTATTGACCGGAGATGTGTCTTGGTCATGTCTACATAGTTCTCGAACCCATAGGGTCCGCACGCTTAACGTTCGATGACGATTTGCATTATGAGTTATGTGCTTTGATGTACCGAAGTTTGTTTGGAGTCCCGGATGAGATCACGGACATGACGAGGAGTCTCGAAATGGTCGAGACATAAAGATTGATATGTTGGAAGGTTATGTTTGGACACCGGAATGGTTTCAGATAGGTTCGGGCATTTTCCGGAGTACCAGGGGGTTACCGGAACCCCCCCCCGGGGGGGGGGGGTTAATGGGCCTTCATGGGCCGTAGTGGAAGAGAGGAGGCAGCGGCAAGGTGGAGGCGCACGTCCCCCCCAAGCCCAATCCAAATTGGACTAGGGTTGGGGCCCCCCTTTCCTTGTTCCCCTCCCTCCCTTACCCCCTTCTCCTTCTTGGAATAGGAAGGGAGGGGAATCCTACTTGGACTGGAAGTCCAAGTAGGACTCCACCTTGGCGCGCCACACCTTGGTCGGCCTCCTCCTCCCCCCGTCCTTTATATACGTGGGAAGGGGGCACCCCAAAGGCACACCAAAGTTTCTCTTAGCCGTGTGTTGAGCCCCCTCCACAGTTACACACCTCAGTCATATCGTCATAGTGCTTAGGCGAAGCCCTGCGCTGGTAAACTTCCTCATCATCGTCGCCACGCTGTCGTGCTGACAGAACTCTCCCTCGGCCTCAACTGGATCAAGAGTTTAAGGGACTTCACCGAGCTTAATGTGTGCTGATCGCGGAGGTGCCATATGTTTGGTACTTGGATCGGTTGGATCGCGAAGACGTTCGACTACATCAACCGCGTTACTAAACGCTTCCGCTTTCGGTCTACGAGGGTATGTGGACACACTCTCCCGTCTTGTTGCTATGCATCTCCTAGATAGTTCTCCCGTGATGGTAGGATTTTTTTTGAAATACTATGTTCTCCAACAGTGGCATCCGAGCCAGGTCTATGCATAGATGTTATATGCACGAGTAGAACACAAAGAGTTATGGGAGATAATAGTCATACTGCTTACCAGCAACGTCTTACTTTGATTTGGCGGTATTGTTGGATGAAGCGGCCCGAACCGACATTACATGACCACGTTCATGAGACTGGTTCTACCGACGTGCTTCGCACATAGGTGGCTGGCGGGTGTCTGTTTCTCCAACTTTAGTTGAATCGAGTTTGACTACGCCCGGTCCTTGTTGAAGGTTAAAACAACACACTTGACAAAAAATCATTGTGGTTTTGATGCGTAGGTAAGAACGGTTCTTACTAGAAGCCCGTAGTAGCCACATAAAACTTGCAACAACAAAGTAGAGGACGTCTAACTTGTTTTTGCAAGGCATGTTGTGATGTGATATGGTCAGGACGTGACTAGATATAATTTTTTGTATGAGATGATCATGTTTTGTTAAAGTTATCGGCAACTTGTAGGAGACTTATGGTTGTATCTTTATTGCATGAGATGCAAGCGCTATATAATTGCTTTACTTTATCGCTATGCGATAGCAATAGTTGGCGAGACGACCATGTGACGACACGTTGATAGAGATCAAGATGCATGATGGAGATGATGGTGTCATGTCGGTGATGATGGAGATCATGACGGTACTTTGGAGATTGAGACCAAAGGCACAAGATGATGATGGCCATATCATGTCACATATTTTAACTGCATGTGATGTTTATCTTTTATGCATCTTATATTGCTTAGTACAGTGGTAGCATTATAAGATGACCCCTCACTAAATTTCAAGGTATAAGTGTTCTCCCTGAGTATGCACCATTGCGACAGTTCGTCGTGCCGAGACACCACGTGATGATTAGGTGTGATAAGCTCTATGTTCGCATACAACGGGCGCAAGCAAGTTTTGCACACCTAGAATACTCGGGTTAAACTTGACGAGCCTAGCATATGCAGATATGGCCTTGGAACACTGAGACCGAAAGGTCGAACATGAATCATATAGTAGATATGATCAACATAGTGATGTTCACCATTGAAAACTACTCCATCTCACGTGATGATCGGACATGGTTTAGTTGATATGGATCACGTGATCATTTAGATGACGAGAGGGATGTCTATCTAAGTGGGAGTTCTTAAGTAATATGATTAATTGAACTTTAATTTATCATGAACTTAGTCCTGATAGTATTTGCAGATTATGTTGTATATCAATAGCTTGTGATGTAGTTCCCTGTTTATTTTTGATAAGTTCCTAGAGAAAAATAAGTTGAAAGATGATAGTAGCAATGATGCGGACTTGGCCCGTGATATGAGGATTATCCTCGTTGCTGCAAAGAAGAATTATGTCCTTGATATACCGCTAGGTGACGGACCTTTTGTAGGAGCAGATGTAGACGTTATGAACATTTGGCAAGCTCGATATGATGACTACTTGATAGTTTAGTGCACCATGATTTACGGCTTA
This sequence comes from Triticum urartu, assembly GCF_003073215.2. NCBI lineage: Eukaryota > Viridiplantae > Streptophyta > Magnoliopsida > Poales > Poaceae > Triticum > Triticum urartu. The sequence goes on along the minus strand of NC_053024.1, from coordinate 380,377,678 downwards.
GAACCAGGACTTCAAAAATGTTTTGAACGACATGGAGCATATGAGATGTTCCAAGAGATGAAATTGGTATTTCAGTCTCATGCCCGTATCGAGAGGTATGAGCCTCTGACAAGTACTTTGCCTACAACATGGAGGAGAATGGCTCAGCCAGTGAGCATGTACTCAGAATATCTGGGTAGTACAATCGCTTGAATCAAGTGGGAGTTAATCTTCCAGATAAAGATAGTGATTGATAGAGTTCTCTAGTCACTATTACCAAGCTACTAGAACTTCATGATAAACTATAATATGCAAGGGATGACGAAAACGATTCCCGAGCTCTTCGCGATGCTGAAATCGGCGAAGGTAGAAATCAAGAAAAAGCATCAAGTGTTGATGGTTGATAAGACCACTAGTTTCAAGAAAAAGGGCAAAGGAAAATAGAAGGAACTTCAAGAAGAATGACAAGCAAGTTGCCACTCCCATGAAGAAGCCCAAAGCTAGACCCAAGCCTGAAACTGAGTGCTTCTACTGCAAAGGAAATGGTCACTGGAAGCGGATCTGCCCCAAATACTTGGCGGATAAGAAAGGATGGCAAAGTGAATAAAAGTATATATGATATACATGTTATTGATTTGTACTTTACTAGTGTTCATAGCAGCCCCTGGGTATTTGATAGTGGTTCAGTTGCTATGATTAGTAACTTGAAACAGGAGTTACAAAATGAACAGAGACTAGTTGAGGGCGAGGTGACGATGTGTGTTGGAAGTGATTCCAAGGTTGATAAGATCACCATCGCACACTCCCTTTACCTTCGGGATTAGTGTTGAACCTAAAATAAATGTTATTTGGTGTTTGCATTGAGCATAATATGTTTGGATCATGTTTATTGCAATACAGTTATTCATTTAAGTCAAAGAATAATTGTTATTCTGTTTACATGAATAAAACCTTCTATGGTCATACACCCAAGGTGAATGGTTTATTGAATCTCGATTGTAGTGATACACATATTCATAATATTGAAGCCAAAAGATGCAAAGTTAATAATGATAGTGCAACTTATTTGTGGCACTGCCATTTAGGTCATATTGGTGTAAAGCGCATGAAGAAACTCCATGCTAACGGGCTTTTGGAATCACTTGATGCCTGCGAACCATGACTCATGGGCAAGATGACTAAGACTCTGTTCTCTGGAACAATGGAGCGAGCAACTGACTTGTTGGAAATAATACATACTGATATATGCGGTTCGATGAGTGTTGAGGCTCGCGGCGGGTGTCGTTATTTTCTAACCTTCACAGATGATTTGAGCAGATATGGGTATATCTACTTAATGAAACATAAGTCTGAAACATTTGAAAAGTTTAAAGAATTTCAGAGTGAATTTGAGAATCATCGTAACAAGAAAATAAAATTTCTATGATCTGATCGTGGAGGTGAATATCTAAGTTACGAGTTTGGCCTTCATTTAAAAACAATGTGGAATAGTTTCACAACTCATGCCACCTGGAACACCACGAAGTAATGGTGTGTCTGAACGTCGTAACCGTACTTTATTAGATATGGTGCGATCTATGATGTCTCCTACCGATTTACCACTATCGTTTTGGGGTTATGCATTAGAGACAGCTGGATTCACGTTAAATAGGGCACCATCTAAATCCGTTGAGATGACACCATATGAATTGTGGTTTGGCAAGAAACCCAAACTGTTGTTTCTTAAAAGTTCGGGGTTGCGATGCTTATGTGAAAAAGCTTCAACCTGATAAGATTGAACCCAAATCGGAGAAATGCGTCTTCATAGGATACCCAAAAGAAACTGTTGGATACACCTTCTATCACAGATCCAAAGGCAAGATATTCGTTGCTAAGAATGGATCCTTTCTAGAAAAGGAGTTTCTCTTGAAAGAAGTGAGTGGGAGGAAAGTAGAACTTGATGAGGTAATTGTACCTTCTCCCGAATTGGAAAATGGTTCTTCACATAAATCAGTTCCAGTGATGCCTACACCAATTAGTGAGGAAGTTAATGATGATGATCATGAAACTTCAGATCAAGTTACTACCGAACCTCGTAGGTCAACCAGAGTACGTTACGCACCAGAGTGGTACGGTAATCCTGTTCTGGAAGTCATATTACTAGACCATGATGAACCTACAAACTATGAGGAAGTGATGATGAGACCATATTCCGCGAAATGGCTTGAGGCCATGAAACCTGAGATGGGATCCATGTATAAGAACAAAGTGTGGACTTTGGTGGACTTGCTCGATGATCGGCGAGCCATAGAGAATAAATAGATCTTCAAGAGGAAGACGTACGCTGATGCTAGTGTTACTATCTACAAAGCTCGAATTGTCGAAAAAGGTTTTCGACAAGTTCAAGGGGTTGAATACGATGAGATTTTCTCACTCGTATCGATGCTTAAGTCTGTCCAAATCATGTTAGCAATTGCTGCATTTTATGAAATCTGGCAAATGAATGTAAAAACTGCATTCCTTAATGGATTTATTAAAGAAGAGTTTTATATGATGCAACCAGAAGGTTTTCTCAATCCTAAAGGTGCTAACAAAGTGTGCAAGCTCCAGCGATCCATTTATGCACTGGTGCAAGCCTCTCGGAGTTGGAATATATGCTTTGATAGTGTGATTAAAGCATATGGTTTTATACAGACTTTTGGAGAAGCCTGTATTTACAAGAAAGTGAGTGGGAGCTCTGTAGTATTTCTGATATTACATGCGGATGACATATTGTTGATTGGAAAAATACAGAATTTCTGGATAGCATAAAAGGATACTTGAATAAGAATTTTTCAATGAAAGACCTCGGTGAAGCTACTTACATATTGGGCATCAAGATCTATAAAGATAGATCAATACGCTTGATAAGAATTTTGATGAGTACATACCTTGATAAGATTTTGAAGGAGTTCAAAATGGATCAGTCAAAGAAGGAGTTCTTGCCTGAGTTGTAAGGTGTGAAGTTGAGTAAAGACTCAAAACTCAACCACGGCAGAAAATAGAAAGAGAATGAAAAGTCATTCCCTATGCCTCAGTCATAGGTTCTATAAAGTATGCTATGCTGTGTACCAGACCTATTGTGTACCTCACCATGAGTTTGGCAAGGGGGTACGGTATTCAGTCACGACGTTGTAAAACGACGGCCAGTGAATTGTAATACGACTCACTATAGGGCGAATTCGAGCTCGGTACCCGGGGATCCTCTAGAGTCGACCTGCAGGCATGCAAGCTTTGACACTGATCCGGATGACTCTAAGTCTCAATCTGGATACGTATTGAAAGTGTGAGCAATTAGCTAGAGTAGCTCCGTTCAGAGCATTATAGACATAGAAAATTTGCAAAATACATACGACTCTGAATGTGGCAGACCCGTTGACTAAACTTCTCCCACAAGCAAAACATGATCACACCTTATTACTCTTTGGGTGCTAATAACATAGCGATGTGAAATAGATTATTGACTCTAGTAAACCCTTTGGGTGTTAGTCACATGGAGATGTGAACTAATCACATAAAGATGTGAACTATTGGTGTTAAATCATATGACGATCTGAACTAGATTAATGACTCTAGTGCAAGTGGGAGACTGAAGGAAATATGCCCTGGAGGCAATAATAAAGTTGTTTTTGTATTTCCTTATATCATGATAAATGTTTATTATTCATGCTAGAATTGTATTAACCGCAAATTTAGTACATGTGTGAATACATAGACAAAACAGAGTGTCCCTAGAATGCCTCGACTTGGCTAGCTCGTTAATCAAAGATGGTTATGTTTCTTGACCATAGACATGGGTTGTCATTTGATGAACGTGATCACATCATTAGAGAATGATGTGATGGGCAAGACCCATCTGTTAGCATAGCATTATGACCGTTTAGTTTTATTACTATTGCTTTCTTCATGACTTATACATGTTCCTCTGACTATGAGATTATGCAACTCCTGAATACCGAAGGAACACCTTGTGTGCTATCAAACGTCACAATGTAACTGGGTGATTATAAAGATGCTCTATAGTTGTCTCCGATGGTGTTTGTTGAGTGGGCATAGATCGAGATTAGGATTTGTCACTCCGTGTATCGAAGAGGTATCTCTAGGCCCTCTCGGTAATGCACATCACTATGAGCCTTGCAAGCAACGTGACTAATGAATTAGTCACGGGATGATGCATTACGGAACGAGTAAAGGGACTTGCCAGTAACGAGAATGAACTAGGTATGATGATACCGACGATCGAATCTCGGGCAAGTAACATACCGATGACAAAGGGAACAACGTATGTTGTTATGCGGTTTGACCGATAAAAGATCTTCGTAGAATATGTAGGAGCCAATATGAGCATCCAGGTTCCGCTATTGGTTATTGACCGGAGATGTGTCTCGGTCATGTCTACATAGTTCTCAAACCCGTAGGGTCCGCACGCTTAACGTTCGATGATGATTTGTATTATGAGTTATGTGATTTGATGTACCTAAGTTTGTTCGGAGTCCCGGATGAGATCACGGACATGACGAGGAGTCTCGAAATGGTCGATACATCAAGATTGATATATTGGAAGGTTATGTTTGGACACCAGAATGGTTTCAGATAGGTTCCGGCATTTTCTGGAGTACCGAGGGGTTACCGCAACCCCCCGGGGGGTTAATGGGCCTTCATGGGCCCTAGTGGAAGAGAGGAGACGGCAGCCAGGTGGACGCACGCGCCCCCAAGCCCAATACGAATTGGACTAGGGTTAGGGGGGCTTTCCTTCTTCTCCTCCCTCTCTTTCCGCCTTCTCCTTCTTGGAATAAGAAACGGGGGGCCGAATCCTACTTGGAGCAGGAGTCCAAGTAGGACTCCCTCCTACCTCTTGAGCACTTGCGTTGGTTTTCCCTTGAAGAGAAAAGGGTGATGCAGCAAAGTAGAGTAAGTATTTCCCTCAGTTTTTGAGAACCAACATATCAATCCAGTAGGAGGTCACGCACGAGTCCCTCGCACCTACACAAACAAATAAATCCTCGCAATCAACGTGGTAAGGGGTTGTCAATCCCTACATGGTCACTTATGAGAGTGAGATCTGATAGATATCATAAGATAATATTTTTGGTATTTTTATGATAAAGACAAATAAAAGATGCAAAGTAAAATAAAAGGCAATAAAAATAACTAAGTATTGGAAGATTAATATGATGGAAGATAGACCCCGGGGCCATAGGTTTCACTAGTGGCTTCTCTCAAGAGCATAAGTATTCACGGTGGGTAAACAAATTACTATTGAGCAATTGACAGAATTGAGCATAGTTATGAGAATATCTAGGTATGATCATGTATATAGGCATCACGTCCGAGACAAGTAGACCGACTCCTGCCTGCATCTACTACTATTACTCCACACATCGACCGCTATCCAACATGCATCTAGAGTATTAAGTTCATAAGAATAGAGTAACGCCTTAAGCAAGATGACATGATGTAGAGGGATAAACTCATGCAATATGATTAAAACCCCATCTTGTTATCCTCGATGGCAACAATACAATACGTGCCTTGCTTCCCCTACTGTCACTGGGAAAGGACACCGCAAGATTGAACCCAAAGCTAAGCACTTCTCCCATTGCAAGAAAGATCAATCTAGTAGGCCAAACCAAACTGATAATTCAAAGAGACTTGCAAAGATAACCAATCACACATAAAAGAATTCAGAGAATATTCAAATATTGTTCATAGATAAACTTGATCATAAACCCACAATTCATCGGCCTCAACAAACACACCGCAAAAGAAGATTACATCGAATAGATCTCCACAAGAAAGGGGAAGAACTTTGTATTGAGATCCAAAAAGAGAGAAGAAGCCATCTAGCTAATAACTATGGACCCGTAGGTTTGAGCTAAACTACTCACACTTCATCGAAAGGACTATGGTGTTGATGTAGAAGCCCTCCGTGATCGATGCCCCCTCCGGCGGAGCTCCAGAACAGGCCCCAAGATGGGATCTCGTGGATACAGAAAGTTACGGCAGTGGAATTAGGGTTTTGGCTCCGTATCTGGTAATTTGGGGGTACGTAGGTATATATAGGAGGAAGGAGTACGTTGGTGGAGCAACAGGGGGCCCACGAGGGTGGAGGGCACGCCTGGGGGGGGGTAGGCGCGCCCCCTACCTCATGGCCTCCTGGTTGATGTCTTGACGTAGGGTCCAAGTCCTCTGGATCATGTTCGTTCCGAAAATCACGTTCCCGAAGGTTTCATTCCGTTTGGACTCCATTTGATATTCTTTTTCTGCGAAACCCTAAAATAGGCAAAAAAACAGCAATTCTGGGCTGGGCCTCCGGTTAATAGGTTAGTCCCAAAAATAATATAAAAGTGTATAATAAATCCCAATAATGTCCAAAACAGAATATAATATAGCATGGAACAATCAAAAATTATAGATACGTTGGAGACGTATCAAGCATCCCTAAGCTCAATTCCTGCTCGTCCTCGAGTAGGTAAATGATAAAAACAGTATTTTTGATGTGGAATTCTACTTGGCATAATTTCAATGCAATTCTCTTAATTGTGGTATGAATATTCAGATCCGACAGATTCAAGACAAAAGTTTAATATTGACATAGAAATAATAATACTTCAAGCATACTAATTAAGCAATTATGTCTCTTCAAAATAACATGGCCAAAGAAAGTTATCCCTACAAAATCATATAGTCTGGCTATGCTCCATCTCCACCACACAAAGTATTCAAATCATGCACAACCCCGATGACAAGCCAAGCAATTGTTTCATACTTTTAATGTTCTCAAACTTTTTCAATCTTCATGCAATACATGAGCGTGAGCCATGGACATAGCACTATAGGTGGAATAGAATGGTGGTTGTGGAGAAGACAAAAAGGGAGAAGATAGCCTCACATCAACCAGGCGTATCAACGGGCTATGGAGATGCCCATCAATAGATATCAATGTGAGTGAGTAGGGATTGCCATGCAACGGATGCACTAGAGCTATAAGTATATGAAAGCTCAACAAAAAGAAACTAAGTGGGTGTGCATCCAACTTGCTTGCTCACGAAGACCTAGGGCATTTTGAGGAAGCCCATCGTTGGAATATACAAGCCAAGTTCTATAATGAAAAATTCCCACTAGTATATGAAAGTGATAACATAGGAGACTCTCTATTATGAAGATCATGGTGCTACTTTCAAGCACAAGTGTGGAAAAAGGATAGTAGTATTGCCCCTTTTTTTGGGGGGGGGGGCCTTCCCTTTTTTTATTTGGCCTTTCTCTTTTTTTATTTGGGACAATACTCTATGAATGATGATCATCACACTTCTATTTATTTACAACTCAATGATTACAACTCGATACTAGAACAAAGTATGACTCTATATGAATGCCTCTGGCGGTGTACCGGGATAGCAATGATGCATGAATGACTTACATGAAAGAATTATGAACGGTGGCTTTGCCACAACCAAAATGTCAACTACATGATCATGTAAAGCAATATGACAATGATGGAGCGTGTCATAGTAAATGGAATGGTGGAAAGTTGCATGGCAATGTATCTCGGAATGGCTATGGAAATGCCATGATAGGTAGGTATGGTGGCTGTTTTGAGGAAGGTATATGGTGGGTGTATGATACCGGCGAAAGGTGCACGGTATTAGAGAGGCTAGCAATGGTGGAAGGGTGAGAGTGCATATAATCCATGGACTCAACATTAGTCATAAAGAACTCACATACTTATTGCAAAAATCTATTAGTTATCGAAGCAAAGTGCTACGTGCATGCTCCTAGGGGGATAGATTGGTAGGAAAAGACCATCGCTCGTCCCCAACCGCCACTCATAAGGAAGAAAATCAATAAATACATCATGCTCCGACTTCTTAACATAACGTTCACCATACGTGCATGCTACGGGAATCACAAACTTCAACACAGGCATTTCTCAAATTCACAACTACTCAACTAGCATGACTCTAATATCACCGCCTCCATATCTCAAAACAATTATCAAGTTTCAAACTTCTCATAGTATTCAACACACTCATAAGAAAATTTTATTATTAATCTTGGATGCCTAAAATAATTAAAGCAAATTACCATGCTGTTTAAGACTCTCAAAATAATCTAAGTGAAGCATGAGAGAATAATGGTTTCTATAAAACAAATCTACCACCGTGCTCTAAAAGATATAAGTGAAGTGAAGTACTAGAGCAAAAACTATATAACTCAAAAGATATAAGTGAAGCACATAAAGTATCCTAATAATTTCCGAATCATGTGTCTCTATAAAAAGGTGTGTACAGAAAGGATGATTGTGGTAAACTAACAAATAAAGACTCAAATAATACAAGACACTCCAAGCAAAACACATATCATCTGGCGAATAAAAATATAGCTCCAAGTAAAGTTACCGATAGAAGTAGACGAAAGAAGGGATGCCTTCCGGGGCATCCCCAAGCTTTGGATTTTAGGTGTCCTTAGATTATCTTGGGGGTGCCATGGGCATCCCCAATATTAGCCTCTTGCCACTCCTTGTTCCATAATCCATCAAATCTTTCACACAAAACTTGAAAACTTCACACCACAAAACTTAAAGTAGAAAATCTCGTGAGCTCTGTTAGCGAAAGAAAACAAAACACCACTTCAAGGTACTGTAATGAACTCATTATTTATTTATATTGGTGTTAAACCTACTGTATTACAACTTCTCTATGGTTTATAAACTATTTTACTAGCCATAGATTCATCAAAATAAGCAAACAACACACAAAAAACAGAATATGTCAAAAACAGATCAGTCTGTAGTAATCTGTAGCTAACACAAAATCTGGAACCCCAAAAATTCTAAAATAAATTTCTGGACGTGAGGAATTTATATATTAATCATCTTCAAAAATAATTAACTAAATATCACTTTCCAAATAAAAATGGCAGCAGTTCTCGTGAGCGCTAAAGTTTCTGTTTTTCACAGCAAGATTAAAAAGACTTTTCCCAAGTCTTCCCAACGGTTTTACTTGGCACAAACACTAATTAAACACAAAAAACACAACCAAAACATAGGCTATATAAATTATTTATTACTAAACAGTAGCAAAAATCAAGGAATAAAAATAAAATTGGGTTGCCTCCCAACAAGCGCTATCGTTTAACGCCCCTAGCTAGGCATAAAAGCAAGGATAGATCTAGTTATTGCCATCTTTGGAAGGCAATCCATAAGTGGCTCTCATAATAGATTCATAAGGTAATTTAATTTTATTTCTATGAAAGTGTTCCATGCCTTTCCTTAACGGAAATTGGAATTTAATATTTCCTTCCTTCATATCAATAATTGTACTAATCATTCTAAGGAAAGGTCTACCAAGAATAATAGGACATGAAGGATTGCAATCTATGTCAAGAACAATAAAATCTACGGGCACATAGTTCCTATTTGCAAAAATAAGAACATCATTAATTCTTCCCATAGGTTTCTTAATAGTGGAATCGGCAAGGTGCAAGTTTAAAGAGCAATCATCAAAATCACAGAAACCTAGCAAATCACACAAAGTCTTTGGAATCGTGGAAACAGTAGCACCCAAATCACACAAAGCATAGCTTTCATGATCTTTAATTTTAATTTTAATAGTAGGTTCCCACTCATCATAAAGTTTTCTAGGGATAGAAACTTCCAACTCAAGTTTTTCTTCATAAGATTGCATCAAAGCATCAATGATATCTTTAGTAAAAGCTTTATTTTGACTATAAGCATGAGGAGAATTTAGCACGGATTGCAACAAGGAAATACAATCTATCAAAGAGAAATTATCATAATTAAATTCCTTGAAATCCAAAATAGTGGGTTCATTAATATTTAAAGTTTTGAATTCTTCAATCCCACTTTTAACAATTTTAGCATCAAGATCTAAAGACTCTGAATTCTTGGAACGCCATCTAGGTAAAGGTGGATCATATTCAGTCCCATAATTATCAAGATTCATATTACAAAACAAAGATTTAATAGGGTAGACATCAATAACTTTTAGATCTTCATCTTTATTATCATGGAAACTAGAAGAACACGCTTTTATAAAGCAATCTTTCTTAGCACGCATCCTAGCGGTTCTTTCTTTGCACTCATCAATGGAAATTATCATGGCTTTGAGAGACTCATTGATATCATGCTTAGGTGGAATAGATCTAAGTTTCAAAGAATCAACATCAAGAGAAATTCTATCAACGTTCCTAGCCAACTCATCAATCTTAAGCAATTTTTCTTCAATCAAAGCATTGAAATTCTTTTGCGAAGTAATAAATTCTTTACTATTAGATTCAAAATCAGAGGGCATCTTATTATAATTTCCATAAGAATTGTTGTAGGAATTACCATAATTATTAGAGGAATTACTAGGATACGACCTAGGATTAAAGTTTCCTCTATATGCGTTGTTACCAAAATTATTCCTACCAACAAAATTCACATCCATATATTCATTATTATTCTCAATCAAAGTAGACAAAGGCATATCATTAGGATCAAAAGAAACACTTATATTAGAAAATAGTTTCATAAGTTCATCCATCTTTCCACTCAAAACATTAATTTCTTCTATCGCATGCACTTTTTTATTAGTAGATCTTTTAGTGTGCTATTGAGAATAATTAACCATAATATTATCTAGGAGTTTAGTAGCTTCTCCTAAAGTGATTTCCATAAAAGTGCCTCCCACGGCCGAATCTAAAAGATTTCTAGAAGCAAAATTCAATCCGGCATAAAATTTTTGTATAATCATCCACAAATTCAGGCCATGTGTAGGGCAATTACGTATCATTAATTTCATCCTCTCCCAAGCTTGTGCAACATGTTCATGATCAAGTTGCTTAAAATTCATAATATCGTTTCTAAGAGAGATAATCTTAGCGGGAGGAAAATACTTAGAGATAAAAGCATCTTTGCACTTATTCCAAGAATCAATACTATTTTTAGGCAAAGACGAAAACCAAGCTTTAGCACGATCTCTAAGCGAAAAAGGAAATAGCTTCAATTTAACAATATCATTATCCACATCTTTATTCTTTTGCATATCACACAAATCAACGAAGCTATTTAGATGGGTAGAGACATCTTCACTAGGAAGGCCGGCGAGTTGATCTTTCATGACAAGATTCAACAAAGCAGCATTAATTTCATAAGATTCAGCATCTGTAAGAGGAGCAATCGGAGTGCTAAGAAAATCATTGTTGTTGGTATTGGTAAAGTCACACAATTTAGTGTTATCTTGATCCATCATGACAAGCAAGCAATCCAACACATGAGCAAACAAGAAACGGGCAAAAAAGGGCGAATAGAGAAAGAGAGGGAGGATGGAGAGAAAGGGCGAATAAAACGGCAAGGGTGAAGTGGGGGAGAGGAAAATGAGAGGCAAATGGCAAATAATATAATGCGGGAGATAAGGTTTTGTGATGGGTACTTGGTATGTTGACTTTTGCATGAACCTCCCCGACAACGGCGCCAGAAATCCTTCTTGCTAACTCTTGAGCACTTGCGTTGGTTTTCCCTTGAAGAGGAAAGGGTGATGCAGAAAAGTAGCGTAAGTATTTCCCTCAGTTTTTGAGAACCAAGGTATCAATCCAGTAGGAGGTCACGCACAAGTCCCTCGCACCTACACAAATAAATAAATCCTCGCAACCAACGCAATAAGGGGTTGTCAATCCCTACATGGTCACTTACAAGAGTGAGATCTGATAGATATGATAAGATAATATTTATGGTTTTTTATGATAAATAGAAATAAAAGATGCAAAGTAAAATAAAAGGCAATAAAAAACTAAGTATTGGAAGATTAATATGATGGAAGATAGACCCGGGGGCCATAGGTTTCACTAGTGGCTTCTCTCGAGAGCATAAGTATTCACGGTGGGTAAACAAATTAATGTTGAGCAATTGACAGAATTGAGCATAGTTATGAGAATATCTAGGTATGATCATGTATATAGGCATCACGTCCGAGACAAGTAGATCGACTCCTGCCTGCATCTACTACTATTACTCCACACATCGACCGCTATCCAGCATGCATCTAGAGTATTAAGTTCATAAGAACAGAGTAACGCCTTAAGCAAGATGACATGATGTGGAGGGATAAACTCATGCAATATGATGAAAAATCCATCTTGTTATCCTCAATGGAAACAATACAATACGTGCCTTGCTGCCCCTACTGTCACTGGGAAAGGACACCGCAAGATTGAACCCAAAGCTAAGCACTTCTCCCATTGCAAGAAAGATCAACCTAGTAGGCCAAACCAAACTGATAATTCGAAGAGACTTGCAAAGATAACCAATCATACATAAAAGAATTCAGAGAAGATTCAAATATTGTTCATAGATAAACTTGATCATAAACCCACAATTCATCGGTCTCAACAAACACACTGCAAAAGAAGATTATATCGAATAGATCTCCACAAGAAAGGGGGAGAACTTTGTATTGAGATCCAAAAAGAGAGAAGAAGCCATCTAGCTAATAACTATGGACCCGTAGGTCTGAGGTAAAATACTCACACTTCATCGAAAGGGCTATGGTGTTGATGTAGAAGCCCTCCGTGATCGATGCCCCCTCCGGCGGAGCTCCGAAACAGGCCCCAAGATGGGATCTCGTGGATACAGAAAGTTATGGCGGTGGAATTAGGGTTTTGGCTCCGTATCTGGTAGTTTGGGGGTACGTAGGTATATATAGGAGGATGGAGTACGTCGGTGGAGCAACAGGGGGCCCACGAGGGTGGAGGGCATGCCTAGGGGGGGGGGGGAGGCGCGCCCCTACCTCGTGGCCTCCTGGTTGATTTCTTGACATAGGGTCCAAGTCCTCTGGACCATGTTCGTTCCAAAAATCATGTTCCCGAAGGTTTCATTCGTTTGATATTCTTTTTCTGCGAAACCCTAAAATAGGCAAAAAACAGCAATTCTGGGCTGCGCCTCCGGTTAATAGGTTAGTCCCAAAAATAATATAAAAGTGTATAATAAAGCCCAATAATGTCCAAAACAGAATATAATATAGCATGGAACAATGAAAAATTATAGATACGTTGGAGATGTATCACTCCCCCCTTGGCGCGCCACACCTTGGACGGCCTCCTGCTCCCCCCTCCTTTATATACATGGTAAGGGGGCACCCCAAAGGCACACCAAAGAGCCATGTGCGGTGCCCCGTCCACAGTTACACATCTCGGTCATAGTAGTGCTTAGTCGAAGCCCTGCGCCGGTAAAATTCATCATCATCGCCGCCACGCCGTCGTATTGACGGAACTCTCCCTCGGCATCAACTGGATCAAGAGTTCGACGGACGTCACCGAGCTGAACGTGTGCTGATCGCGGAGGTGCCATACGTTCGGTACTTGGATCGGTTGGATCGTGAAGACGTTCGACTACATCAACCGCGTTACTAAACGCTTCCGCTTTCGGTCTACGAGGGTACGTGGACACACTCACCCCTCTCGTTGCTATGCATCTCCTAGATAGATCTTGCGTGATCGTAGGATTTTTTTTGAAATACTACATTCCCCAACAGAATCCTGTGGAGAACATGTTGTTGCATGCACTAGGACTGGTCCCGGATGACTTAAAGAACAACTCAAGGCACTGTTTGATTCACCACTAAAAGAACAACATGTCCAGATTATCGCTGGCCTTTTTGGCAAGACTATTCTGGTGGCCGAGGCATTGCAGGCGAGCAATGCGGTGGTGATCTACACCAACTATGTGCTCACCCCTGGTGTTGGTGTGCTCTATCCTCCATGGATATGCACCCACAAGTTATCTGCTGGAATGTTAGGGGCATTAACAATCCATCTAAGCGTAAGGTCGTTCGGGATTTTGTTAGCACGGTGAAGGTGAACTTGGCGTGTCTACAGGAGATCAAACTTGATGTAATTGTTCACTTCGTCTTATGTAATGTTTGGGACCATATTTTGATGGCTATGCTTATGTGCCGGCGATTGACACACGGGGTGGGATTCTGCTAGCATGGGACAACACGGTTCTCACGTTGGATAATGTACAGCTCAACAATAACTTCCTCATAGGGATGGTACACACAAAACTTGGGCAACCCTGGTGGATCACGGTGGTATATGGGCCACAAGGGGATGAGCTTAAAACCCAGTTTTTGGAGGATCTCAAGAACCAGAGGGTAGGGTGCCTCGGGACGTGGATGGCATTGGGTGACTTTAATATGATCATTAGAGCGACAGATAAAAATAACAATAACATCAATAGGAGGATGATGGGCAAGTTTCAAGATTTTTTGGATGATCATGAGCTCAAGGAGATGTACATGGATGGCTGGAGGTATATGTGGTCTAATGAGAGAGATGCACCGACCTTGAGAAAATAGACAGGGTGCTCACCACGGTAGATTGGGAGCTCGACAACGCAGAATACCTGCTTCAGGCGCTGTCTATGGGGGTTTCGGATCATGCACCTCTTCTCCACAAGTGTTAGGTTCAGCCCTAAGCGCAGATTCAGGTTTAAGATATTCCGGACTAAGTTGGACGGCTTCGAGGAGGCGGTTACTGAAGCATGGGTATGCGATCCGGACATTGTGGATCCATATTAGAGGCTGGACACATTATTGCACAATACCACGCGTCACTTGCAGGCCTGGGGTAAGCGCAAAATGGACAATGTTAAGCTGCTGATGTATGTGGTGCAATGGGTGATACATAGACTTGACTGTGCACAGGAGAGTAGAACTCTAGAGCATCATGAGATATGGCTTCGGCGGACTTTAAAGCACGCGCTATTGGGATTGGCGGCTTTAGAGCACACCATCGATTGGTAAAGACCTCGAATGAAATGGCTTAAGGAGGGGATGCCAATACCAAACTATTTCAAGAGGTGGTGAATGGACGTCGATCCAAGAACTTTATCACCCACGTCAAGAAGGATGGGGTGCTGATCACGGACCAAGAGCTCAAGGAGAAGGCTTTCTTTGATGCATATGAGAGATTGATTGGAGCCGACCAAGCTAGAGAGCACACGCTGGATTTGCAATATTTGGGCATATAGCCACGGGACCTTAGTGAGCTGGAGATCATGATTACGAAAGAGGAGGTTTGGAGTGTTATTAAGGAGTTGCCTCCGGATCGAGCGCCCGACCCGGATGGGTACATTGCAGCTTTCTACCAAAAAGCCTGGTCCATAATAAAGAACGATGTCATGGCCGTTATGACCAAGCTCTACGTGGGTGATGGCAGGGGCTTTGCGAAGCTCAACAAGGCGCACATTGTGCTTATACATAAGAAACCAGTCGCTAAGGAAATAGGAGACTATCGGCCTATTAGTCTTACTCATAGCATACCAAAGCTGTTTGCTAAGGCCCTTGCGAATAGGTTGAGGAAACAAATGCATGACATTGTTGATACAAACCAATCGACATTTATCAAAGGAAGACACTCACATGACAATTTCCTCCTTGTGAGGGAAGTGGCTAGGAAAGCATGCTAGGAGAGCGCCGGCTGTGTTCCTAAAGTTGGATATTGTGACAGCCTGGTTTTTGCCCTCTCTCATTTGCTTGATTTTCTTTTGGATTCAATTTGAAACTTCGAGTTTTTGAATCTTTTCATATGGACTTAAACACTTGGGTACCATTGGCTTTCACCCAAGTGTTTCATTTACCTCCCTTATCATCATTCCCCTTCTGATCCACCCCAAAAATATTCATTTCTCTCTCAAAAACCCTAGCTAGATCACTATGCTCCAAAGCAACCCTAATTTTTATGGCTTAGAAAAATCTGAGATAATTCAAAAATATTCTTTGAACCCTAGAGCACCTTCCTGAGCAAAAATATTTCATCACTTTTTGGAATATTTTTTCTACAGAAAATATTTTCTGTTCTGGACAGAAATGGTGGTTTCTACAGCAACTACCATTTTACTTGCTCCATTGTGCCTGGTTTTTCTTGTGCATCTTCACCTTAGTAACTCATGGCTAACCTCCAAAGCACAGCCTCCAACTCCCAGCCATTTGACCTTAGTAACCTCTCAAAGTTACTTACCAGAAACTTACCTGGCATGTAAAAACTTCTCTACCGCACCTGGATCCAAACCAAAGCGTGGTAACCTCTCAATCTACCACGAACAACATGCCAGACATGAAGTTTAGGCTTAGCTCGTCCTGATGTCATAGTCCATGCGGTGACCGCGTTCGTCCAGGGGTGCTGGCATACGTGTCGATGCGCTCTGAGTGCCGCCGAACGCTCTATTCGCGCGTGCTCGCTTCCCCCGCCTGCCGTAGCGTGCCAAACTTCGCCACTATCTTCGTCTCAACGTCCTTAACTCCTCCCTGGCGCTCGCCGATGCCGGAGCTCACTGCAGCGAGCACGGGCGCGGTCCGACCAACCCAACAGTGCGGGCGCACTATGCTCGTCACCTTCCCCTCGCTCCTGTGCTCGTCCCCACTCGCCCACAGTTCTCGCATGAGCTGCGTCGCCTTCTCCCCCTCTCACTGACGCTGCTCGTCGCCGGGCGCCGTGGACAGGTGTCCACCGGCGGAGCCCGAACCCTCCTCTCCGCTCGCCTATAAATGGAGCTGCCCCCAGCCTCCTCGGGCACCATCCACCACTCCCACACAACCCACAAGCGAGTAGGAAGCCGTAGCCCGACCGGGCAGGCCGCGGGCCGCCGTCCTCAAGCTCGAGCTCGCCGGCGATCCCCTCTGGTCGCCGCGGTAGCTCCAGCCCATCCCAGGCCAGGGCAACACTTCCAGGGCCTCCGCCTCTCTTTGGTGAAGCCATCCCGTCCACCTGGAGCCCCTGGAGTTGCCTCTGCTCATTGTCTTCTTCATCTCCGGTGACCACCGCGTTCTGCCTCTGCTTGCGAGGTTGATTCTGACGCCGTCCGACCACCCCTAGCCACGCTACGGGTACGGGCAGGTGCACCACCGTCCCCTCTCTCCACCCCTCCCTCTCGTTTTGGCCAAGGAGTCCTCATCGCCAGCAAGAGCTCCGGCGGAGCTGCGACTCCCTCTGTTTCCTTCTTCCCCTCTGTCGGTGTCAAAACCGGCGGATCTCGGATAGGGGGTCCCGAACTGTGCGTCTAGGCCAGATGGTAACAGGAGGCAAGGGACACGAAGTTTTACCCAGGTTCGGGCCCTCTTGATGGAGGTAAAACCCTACGTCCTGCTTGATTAATGTTGATGATATGGGTAGTACAAGAGTAGATCTACCACAAGATCGGAGAGGCTAAACCCTAGAAGCTAGCCTATGGTATGATTGTTGTTCTGTATGTTGTCCTACGGACTAAAACCCTCCGGTTTATATAGACACCGGAGAGGGTTAGGGTTACACAAAGTCGGTTACAATGGTAGGAGATCTACATATCCGTATCGCCAAGCTTGCCTTCCACGCCAAGGAAAGTCCCTCTCGGACACGGGACGAAGTCTTCAATCTTGTATCTTCATAGCCCAGGAGTCCGGCTGAAGGTATAGTCCGGCCATACGGACACTCCCTAATCCAGGACTCCCTCAGTAGCCCCCGAACCAGGCTTCAATGACGATGAGTCCGGCGCGTAGATTGTCTTCGGCATTGCAAGGCGGGTTCTCCTTCAAATTCCGTGTACCTGTCGAATAAAGTCCGGTTTCTTGTAAATGTTGCGCTCCTCGGCTTCTACGCCCAATAATGGCCGTCTCCCACGTGTCAAACGAATATGAAAAGTCTGAGTGTTTTTCCATCCACACCCCTAGCCGCGTAAATGAGTCGCCCATTTAAGGGGACGAGGATTTAGATCCAAACCACACCTTCTTCCCTTCATGAGTGTTCATCAGAGCGCATCCGACAAAGGTCCATACCACCATGGCCAGCCGTCACAACTCCTCCTTTCGCCCTTCCAGCCCTCAGCCTGGATATTGGGAGAGATGCTCCATCCCGCATAGCGAGCTAGTGACGCTCCAGACCAAGGGATTTCTCCCCCGGCCTATATGGTCCCGGTTCGAGCCGGTCTTGCCATCTATAATGGCGGAGAGCAAGCGGAGAGTGCCCCTAATCCCTCCAAAGGAGAGCGGGTATGCCTCGTCCCTTATTTAATAAGAGGGCTCGGATTTCCAATCCATCCGTTTCTCTAGGGGCTCATGGAGTTCTATGGCCTCCAGCTACACAATCTTACGACTGCCTCCGTATTACATATCGCGGGCTTCGTAGCCCTCTGCGAGCTGTTTTTGGGTGTTGAGGCTCATTTTGGGCTGTGGAAAGAGCTATTCTGCCTTGTGCCCCGCTCTCAGAAGGGGTCGATATATCAAGTGGGCACAGCCGAAGTGTGGCGCATCGCCGGGACCGGATATCTATCCGGAACCCCAAAGAAGGTGTCCGAGGACTGGCCTTCGGAATGGTTTTACATAGAGGACGTCCCGCTGCCGGATCCTGTCCGGATCGGCCTCCCTGAGTTCGACAATGCTCCACTAAAGAAGCGCCTAAGTTGGCGTCCATGGAGCCCTCAGAGGGAAAGTGACAAGGACGTCCGTTACCTGATGAGCCGGATAAGATTGTTAGCTCATTCGGATTGACCATGATCGGGGTCATGGCCGCATGCATCATGCGAGGGGTGCAGCCGCTACAATACAGAGGCCACCCCATGTGGGATTTCAACAGGGAGGACAACGCCACCCGCTACATCCGTAAAGGACCGGATTCAGCTGCGGCCCTAACAAAGACCTTGTCTGCTTTGTACAAGGGATAAGAGGAGGAATTTCTCCTCATCAACCCACAGGGTGGATTTTCTATGTACAATCCCCCAAGTTGGGTAAGTGGTTTACTTGCCCATCCGTTTTATATTCCCATTGTTAAATATTCAGTCTAACGACTTAACGTAGGAACTGCGCCAGGCTGTTAAAGAAATAAATAGCCCTCCTCCACAACCCGAGGACCCAGGACGGTCCCTCGACCCGGCCTCTCAAGAGGATCCGGACTTATCTGTGGAGCTGATTGATGGAGTGTTCCATCAATTGAGCAAGGACAATGCCTTGGTGGCCATTACGGCCGAATACCCAGGGATAATTCCGGCCTCCCATGTAACTGAGATCGAAGTCCCAGTACCCTGAATAGGGGTCCGCCCTCTCGTGTTTTCAGTTTCCTGATTACAGCCGAGCTTTGCAGAGGAGGTTTTTGAGACGGGAGGCCGAACCTACGGCGACAAGCCAACGAGGGGCCGTAGGGCCCCGTGGGCAGAAAAGAGGTGCAGTCCGGACCGAGACGTCAGCGCAAAGGTATGGCGCGCCCCCTTATCCCAGGTGTTATACCTTCAAGGCATGTTAACACTCGTGCTCTCTTCAGGACAAAGAGACCTCGCCGGACTAAATCCGGAGAGGCTGCCAATCGTGCCTCCACCAGCCAGGCTCCAAAGCCTGGTCCGGAGGCGGAGGCGAACACAAGGCGTGCACCGGATGCTCCTCCGACAGAGGATGTGGACAGGTTGTCTGCCACCAACTCTGAGGTGGAGAGTGCCATGAACCACAGGCGTCGCCGAACAATTCTTCGCGACGCTTGTTTCTCCCGAGAGGCATTAGATGCCTTCAATTCGGGAGATGCGTAGCTCTGTGCCGCTCAAAATGGTCTAGCCAGAGCCACAGAGCAATATGTAAAAGACATACGGTTAAGAAAATTTTGGTAAATATATATATACCAGTAGCCTCCGAGACTTGAAACAGTTAGAATAACTGATTTAAGGATCATATGTTATGCAGGTTCTTACAGAAAAGAATTCCCTACTGTCCCAGGAGCTGGAAGATCGCAAAGCCCAACTTGAGGCTGCACTAGCCGCGGCTGGGGAGCCCAAGGAGACCCCCTCTGGTAATATACACTTCGAAAGATAAGTATTTTGCGAAGCATGGCATGGGTGCGAATCTGACAAATGAAATTGCAGATGGTGCCGGATTGAGTTCGGAAAGGCAACAACTCCTACGCCAGCTGAAGGCTGGGGAGAAGGTGCTGACAAAGGTGAGGCGGGAGAAGAACGATCTCCAAGATGCCAACACCAAGCTGGGCGTCGACCTGAAAGATGTTCGTGCCCAGCTGTCAGACTCCGTTAAGGAGAATCAGCGGCTTCGGCGCGACATATTTAGTAAGTGCTTGAACGAACCTTTGAAAAAAAGTTCAGCAGGGAAGTCGACTAAAAGAGTAATGTCTGTAGGTGTGCTAACAGGTCGTCCTGTAGAGGAGATGCCCGGTTCTACGGGTGACCTTCTTCCCGAGCTCTCACAACTGCTCGAGCGAGTTCGGCAGGTGATGCAAGGCGTCACCCAGGCCTTGTGGCCATCCATCTCCATGCCCGAAGGTCTTGGAGAGCTTGCGGAGAAGCTAAAGGGAGCACGGCGGCGCTTCCGATTGTGGAAGATATCGGCCTGCCGTCAAGGCGCTAGGGAGGCCTGGGCCATGGTGAAGACGCGGTACACAAAGGCTGACCCCAACCACATGGCCGAGGTCGGTCCTGTGGGGCCCGATGGGAAGGAGATCCCTGTAATCTTAGTATACGGCCAAGTAGAATTGGCCACAAAGTATTCCCAACAGGACTGTAAATTAGACAGCCTGTTAGATGGTATTGAAGAGGAATACAATCAGTCAGAATGACTATGTAATTTAATTGACATTTATAATGCCTTCTAGCCGGATTGTAGATCGTTTGTTATGGCCGACCTTTTCGCTTCAGCCTCGGGACCTGACGGTCCGGAGTGTGTCCGAATTCCCATGCGGTAGTATAAGAACCGGGGAATGCATGGAGACCAGGCGTAGGGGTCATTAGTGCGTGAATAGACAAGTGCCCGACTAGTTATGTTATATTACATGGTTAGTAAGAAACATCTTCCAGGGAGAATAGTTCCGTTAGGGGTTCCTTTCCCTGGGAGGCATGCCCTAAAGTGCATGCCCAATCTGCGAAAAAGACGCGGAAAAAAGCATCTGGGGGCACATAAATAAATAAGTGAAAAAAATCATCTTTTAGGTCACCGACCGAATATTCCCTTAAGAACGCTAGCTTTTGGCTTCACCCAGTCTGAGGTACACATCTGGCTGATCCGGCAGTAACAATTGCAGAGGTGCTCCCTTTACCGCCTAGCCGAATAATCGGGAATGTAGGGGTAAGCACAGGAGCCAGGCAACCTAGCTTGGCCAAAACTTAAGTCATATCGATGCATATAATGGTGAAATAAAAGGTACATGCGGAAGTGTAACACATGTGTTGGGCATGAAGCCCGTATAAATAAGCTTCTGTTAAAAGAAGCCCCCAGGTTTAATGAGTGCGAATAGCACATCATTTGATGAGCATTTAAAGGCTATAAGAGAAAGGAAGGGGAGAAGGAGAGAAATGTAAGGCAGACAGTATATAAAAAATGGACAGAGGAAGGAGACAAACACAGAGTCCGGCGCTAGGCTTAGAATCTTCGGAGACGGGCTGCGTTCCATGGGTTCGGCTCGAGTCAGTTATCCGATGCATCTCGCAGGCGGTATGCTCCACCAGTCAGGACTTGGTCAATTATGAAGGGACCTTCCCACTTGGGCTTGAGTTTGTCCTTTTTATTGTCCGGCAGGCGTAGAACTAATTCGCCAACATTGTAATTTTTGGCCCGTACTTCTCTGCTTTGGTATCTTCGAGCCTGCTGTTGATAGAATGCGGAACGGGCTTTTGCCACGTCACGCTCCTCCTCCAATGCGTCCAAACTGTCCTGCCGATCGAGCTCGGCTTCTCTTTCTTCGTACATGCACACTCGAGGTGAGTCATGAATTATGTCGCAAGGCAAAACTGCCTCTGCGCCGTACACCATAAAGAATGGTGTGTATCCGGTGGTGCGATTCGGCATGGTCCGCAGCCCCCAGAGTACGGAGTCGAGCTCCTCTACCCAGTGCGTGTTAGATTCCTTGAGGGACAGCACTAATCTGGGTTTGATGCCGCTCATGATAAGACCATTTGCACGTTCGACCTGGCCGTTAGTTTGTGGGTGATAGACGGAAGCATAATCGAGCTTGATGCCCATGTTTTTGCACCAGAGTTTTACCGCGTCGGCCGTAAAGTTCATGCCGTTATCAGTGATGATGCTGTGGGGGACGCCGTAATGGTGTACAACCCCGGATATAAAGTCTATCACCGGTCCAGATTCGGCCGTCTTAACAGGCTTGGCTTCTATCCATTTGGTGAACTTATCCACCATGACCAGTAAGTATTTTTGCTTGTGGGTTCCGCCTTTAAGGGGTCCAACCATATCAAGCCCCCAGACCGCGAAGGGCCAAGTGATGGGGATATTTTGGAGGGCGGTGGGTAGCATATGGCTTTGGTTTGCAAAGAGCTGGCAACCGACGCATCGCTGGACTAAGTCCTGGGCGTCTGCCTGGGCCGTCGGCCAATAAAAGCCTGTACGGAAGGCCTTGCTTACAAGGGACCGAGCTGCAGCGTGATGACCGCCGAGTCCGGCATGAATTTCAGCCAGGAGGTTCCGCCCTTCCTCTTCGGAGATGCACCTTTGAAGGACTCCGGTAGTGCTTTTCTTATAAAGCTCTCCCTCGTGGACTTTGTAGGCTTTGGATCGCTGCACTATGCAGCGTGCCTCATTTTGGTCCTCGGGGAGTTCCTGCCTAGTAAGGTAGGCGGGGATGGTTCTGTCCACGGGGCGATGACGGCCATTATTACGTGGGCTGAAGGTGTTATTTCATTGGCAGAGCCTCCAATTGTGTCAGAATATTCGGTGTCGGGCAGTGCGGTTGGGTCCGGGCTGTTATTGTTCGGCTCCCCTTCCCATACTACGGATGGCTTGAACAGCCTTTCCAAGAAGATGTTGGGGGGGACTACATCGCGTTTTGCGCCGATGCGTGCCAGGACATCTGCCGCCTGATTATTTTCCCGGGCTATATGGTGAAATTCAAGCCCTTCGAACCGAGTTGACATTTTCAGGACGGCGTTGCGGTAAGCTGCCATTTTTGGATCCTTGGCATCAAAGTCTCCATTTTTTTGGGATATTGCGAAGTTCGAGTCCCCACACACCTCTAGGCGTTGAATGCCCATGGATACTGCCATCCGGAGACCATGTAAAAGGGCCTCATATTCGGCTGCATTGTTGGAGTCTATGTACATAATCTGGAGTATGTTTTGAACTGTGTCTCCTATGGGGGACGTCAAAATGACGCCAGCCCCTAGTCCGGCCAACATCTTGGAGCCGTCGAAATGCATGATCCAATTTGAATATGTGCCGTACTCTTTAGGGAGTTCAGCCTCCGTCCATTCTGCGACGAAGTCGGCCAAAACTTGTGACTTGATGGCTCGCCGTGGCTTATATGTTATGTCGAACGAGAGGAGCTCAATGGCCCATTTTGCAATCCGGCCCATTGCGTCACGGTTGTTTATAATATCGTTGAGTGGTACTTCCGAGGCTACTGTTATTGAACACTCTTGAAAGTAGTGTCGTAGCTTCCAGGATGCCATGAATACCGCGTAAGCAATCTTTTGATAATGCGGGTACCGTGATTTGCACGGAGTGAGGACAGTGGACACATAATAGACCGGCTTTTGAAGGGGGAATTTGTGTCCGTTCATTTCTCGTTCGACGACGAGCACTGCGCTTACAACCTGATGTGTTGCTGCAATGTACAATAGCATTGGTTCGCCCATGTTTGGCGCGACCAGGACTGGGTTTGTTGCCAATATGGCTTTTATTTTGTCGAGTGCGGCCGTGGCTGCATCCTTCCATTCGAAGTGTTCGGTGCGCCGAAGGAGGCGGTAAAGGGGTAGGGCCTTTTCTCCCAAGCGGGAGATAAAGCGGCTTAGAGTCGCCACGCATCCGGTTAACTTTTGTATTTGTTTGAGGTCCTTTGGGATATCCAATTGTGACAGAGCTCGGATCTTGGCTGGATTTGCTTCAATTCCTCTACCGGATATAATGAAGCCCAAGAGCTTTCTGGCTGGGACGCCGAAAACGCATTTTTCTGGGTTGAGCTTGATGTCATATGTTCGGAGGTTATCAAATGTGAGCCTCAAGTCGTCTACTAGAGATTCGACATGTCTTGTTTTGACGACCACATCATCTACATATGCCTGCACTGTTTTGCCGATCTGGTTTGCCAGACATGTCTGAATCATGCGCTGATATGTTGCACCGGCGTTTTTGAGCCCGAAGGGCATTGTGTTGAAGCAGAATGGGCCGTATGGTCTGATAAATGCCGTTGCGGCTTGGTCTGATTCTGCCATCTTGATTTGATGGTAGCCGGAATATGCGTCGAGGAAACACAACGAATCCTGTCCTGCGGTAGCGTCGATAATTTGATCGATGCGGGGGAGGGGGAAGGGATCCTTTGGGCAAGCCTTGTTAAGGTCTTTAAAATCAACGAACAGGCGCCATGATTTGTCCTTCTTTGGTACCATCACCAGGTTTGCTAGCCAGTCCGGATGTTTTATATCTCTGATGAATGCGGCCTCCAATAGCTTCACCCAATCTGAGGCTCAAAGGCCGAGGAATTTCCGAACTTGAAAATTTGGATTCCTGGATGTTGTCCAATGAATCCAGCCCGTCGCCTGACTCTAAGTTCAGGTCTTGAGTGATATCCTCCCCTCCATGGGTATCCGGCTTGGAGGGATCGGGAATCCAGACGTAGCTAGTCCTTAAGATAGATGAAGGGTCGCCGCACTGTCCCTCTACCACTGCAACGTGATGGGTGACTTGGGGAGAGTTAATCTCTCTCAGATCGGGTTTAGGCCCAATCTGGTCGTAATCCGTAGCGACTTCCAGGGCGGCGATGCGATCCAAGAGCTCGTTTATGGAGGAGAGCTCCATTGGATCTAACTTCTCGGCGAGTTCCGAGCTGACATGAAGATTGTTTTTGATGGCTCGAGAGGTCATCGTTGGCGCAGAAGCCGAACAGGCAGTCATAAGAAAACCACCTAGCCGGAGGGTTTGGCCGACAGCCAAAGCTCCCTTAGCAACGGTGCCGTCTTTAAAGACGGGGCGAGGCATCCTTCCTGATGGCGACGACACAGAGGAACTCTCAATGAAAGCACCAATGTCGGTGTCAAAACTGGCGGATCTCGGGTAGGGGGTCCCGAACTGTGCGTCTAGGCCGGATGGTAACAGGAGGCAAGGGACATGAAGTTTTACCCAGGTTTGGGCCCTCTTGATGGAGGTAAAACCGTACGTCCTGCTTGATTAATATTGATGATATGGGTAGTACAAGAGTAGATCTACCACGAGATTGGAGAGGCTAAACCCTAGAAGCTAGCCTATGGTATGATTGTTGTTCTGTATGTTGTCCTACGGACTAAAACCCTCCGGTTTATATAGACACCAGAGAGGGTTAGGGTTACACAAAGTCGGTTACAATGGTAGGAGATCTACATATCCGTATCGCCAAGCTTGCCTTCCACGCCAAGGAAAGTCCCTCCCGGACACGGGACGAAGTCTTCAATCTTGTATCTTCATAGCCCAGGAGTCCGGCTGAAGGTATAGTCCGGCCATCCGGACACCCCCTAATCCAGGACTCCCTCACCCTCCTTCTCACCTGACTAGCGGGGCCCGCTAGTCAGCCACTCTGTACGCGCGCGAAGCGGTACGAGTAGTGGCGCCCTGAGGCTTTACGCCTTCGACGTCACCCCCATAGTCTGTTTATTTAAATTCAAACTTAATTCAATTCTAGAGAGCTTCAAACAGCCATAACTTTTCAACCATAAGTCTAAATGAATTGATTCTTTTTGCATATTGTTCTGTGCAAAGAAATCTAATAGCTCACAAAATATGAGATTTTTTCGAGCTGTTTAGAATTTCTGGTGATTTTCAGAAGAGTTCTTGATATTTTCTTCTTGTGTTTAAAATTATTCTCAGAGGGTGAGGCTTGTCTTGAGGATCACCAGAAGGCTTGTGAACCTCATCTGTACGAAGGCAAGCCACAACAACATTTTCATGGTGCCATTTTCAATGTTGATGATTTTCTTACTTGAATGATATGATTAATCCATGCATTTAAATAACTATTATGTTATTTATATTCTATTAAAGTGTGTGTTGGTATTATGCTTGATTTACAGAACCTTGAAACTAGCTTAGTTGGTAGAGAAGTTAAGATATAATTGTGGTAATGATAAAATGATTTGTTATGCATATGGATAATGGATTAAAGTTATTTTCTTACATAAATACAAATGGTTAAATTTGCTAGAAAATATCCTGTTGAGTGCTTGTTTAGCCAATTTACCTAATTTACAGAATGTTTGGACCTAACTTGATTGGTAAAGAAATTAGGATTGGCTTGTGATGATGATAGTAGAAGCTTCGCTATGCATGTGAGGAATTAATCGGAGTTATTTTCTCGCATGAGAAAATAATATTGCTTGTTGCAAAATAAATGGTTAAAGTAAGGCTAGGAAAGTAATATAAGTTGTTGATGCTTATGTTTAGTGTGAATATGGTTGACATCAGTCATTTTCGTATTATGTGATGCATGTGTAGTATTGCATTTCATGGCATGCTATGACACCAGTCATTCTCCTTTTCAGTTGAACCTGAATATAACTCAACCTAAATATATCGTTGACTGGGTCATGGTGCCGCTGAATCGAGATTTTCCCAGTGCAACCACATTTGCCTTTGTGGGAAGGCCTTGATTCGGTCCATTGAGATGCCTCTGGTCGGTGCCTCCAACTAGGGAAGGTTATGGGCGTGCTTACCCTGGCCTGGTAAGCAGGCATAACCTTGCGTGCCCCTGTTTGAGATTTTTGGTACCGGTCCCCGTGAGGGAAGTTTTGGCCACAACGGTGGTCGGTGTGTCTTTGGTAGACACGGGGCCACCTAGGACTAGCCCGTTGGGGATTGGGTCGGAGTGACCGGGAGAGTGTCATGGAAATGGAAGGGTTTCGCTGGAATGCCGTTGGTCCACCTGAATGGGAGTGCGAGGCCATGGGTTCCGAGGTGTGGGTATAGTGTGCTACCTCTGCAGAGTGTATAATCTATCGATAGCCGAGTCCATGGTTACGGACAACTCGTAGTAGGTCCCACCATGAGTCAATGTTTAATAAACACGCACACTAAGTTATGATCATTGCACTGATGATGATGGCTGAAAGGCCATCGAGATGTTTGAGACCACGATGGTGGTTTGGTGGTGATCGCCATAAGGATCACAAGTTACTTTGGTGGTGATCGCTGTAAGGATCACAAGTTACTCTGGTTAAGACCACGATGGTGGTTTGGTGGTGATCACCGTAAGGATCACAACTTACCCTGGTTAAGACCACGATGGTGGTTTTGTTTGTGATCCGAGAACGGTCGTGATTGGTAAGTCGGTACCGAGGGATGTTTATCCCAGGAGCATGAGCACAACATGTTGGACATTATTGCATTATTAATTGGTTAAATATCATGATATTGTTTGTCATTATGATTATGCCTATTGTGAGCTTGCAAGTACATTCAATGTACTAACCTGGTGTGTCATGCAAGATTTCAGGAAAGTCGCGTTGGAAAGGATTGTTGCTCGAGTCTAGATCGTGTCCACATCGGTGTCCCTGTGATATGGAGTTTCCGCTACGACGTTGTTCCGTTGCCGCGTAGTTGTTATGATCGAGGCCCCTTTATGTTCACTAAATAATGTACATATTGTTCAACCACACCGTGCGTGCTGCTCGGCCTCGACATATGTTGTAATATAAACTCTGAGCCGCTAGCATCAATAAAGCGATTTTTTTTCTGTACCAAGATGTTGTGTGTTGCCAGAACACATGGTCTCTGGACTGGCAATGCAAGGTAAACCGGTCGCTCTGAGCCGGGGTGCCATAGATATTTCGAGAGCTTTCGATTCCTTGTCATGGCCCTTCCTATTTGAGGTCATGGAGGCTAAAGGGTTCAACCCTCGATGGATGCGGTGGGTGGCATTGCTACTCCAAATGGCTGGCACAAAGATCATTGTTAATGGAGTTCCAGGAAAGAGTTTTTGACATGCTTGTGGACTTCGGCAAGGGGACCCAATCTCCCCGCTGTTTTTCATCATAGCCATGGATGTCTTGACGGCCATTGTCAAAAAAGCTACCGAAGTGGGAGTGCTTAGTTCGACACCGGGGATTTCGCCTATGCAAAGGCTGTCCATATATGCAGACAATGTTGCCATGTTCATCAAACTAACAAATATGGACTCGAGTTTTGTGTGGTCTGCGCTTGAGGCTTTTGGTGGCGCTTCGGGCCTGCGAGTGAACTACCAGAAGTCATTGGCTATTGCGATCAGAGGTGATAACGAGGATAAAGCTAGGTGGCTACGTTTATTGAGTGCAATCTCGCAGATTTCCCTTGCAAGTACCTTGGTTTACAACTTCAATAAAAAGCTTGACTAGGGCAGACTGGCAACCTGATGTCACTTGAAGCTACGCCGGTATTTCCCAAAGAGGAAGGGATGATGCAGCACATCAGCGGTAGGTATTTCCCTCAGATGTCAAACCAAGGTTATCGAACCAGTAGGGGGACCAAGCAACACAACATAAATAGCAGCTCCACACAAATAACAACTTCTCGCAACCCGACATGTTAAAGGGGTTGTAAATCCCTTCCGGGGTACGGCGCCTCAAGATAGGCAAACAGACGTGAGGTAAATTTATAGTAGATTGATAGATCGAACGCCAAATAAAATAAATAAGGATAAATTGCAGCAAGGTATTTTTGTATTTTTGGTTTAGTAGATCTGAAAATAAATGCAAAGGAAAAGTAGATCGCAAAGGAAAATATATGAGAAAGAGACCCGGGGGTCGTAGGTTTCACTAGTGGCTTCTCTCGAGAAAAAATAGCAAACAGTGGGTGAAAAATTAC
The DNA here is from genome assembly GCF_003073215.2 of Triticum urartu. Lineage (NCBI taxonomy): Eukaryota > Viridiplantae > Streptophyta > Magnoliopsida > Poales > Poaceae > Triticum > Triticum urartu. The sequence continues at coordinate 380,348,909 of NC_053024.1, read as the reverse complement.
TATTGGGAAATTTATAGAACTTCAAATACTCATGACGATATCCAGGCAATGATCATTACATAGGCATCACGTCCAAAATTAGTAGACCGACTCCTGCCTGCATCTACTACTATTACTCCACACATCGACCGCTATCCAGCATGAATCTAGTGTCTTAAGTTCATGGAGAAATGGCGTAATGCAATAAGAACGATGACATGATGTAGACAAGATCCATCTATGTAGAGATAGACCCCATCATTTTATCCTTAGTAGCAATGATACATACATGTCGGTTCCCCTTCTATCACTGGGATCAAGCACCGTAAGATCGAACCCACTACAAAGCACCTCTTCCCATTGCAAGATAAATAGATCAAGTTGGCCAAACAAAACCCAAACATCAGTGAATAAATACAAGGCTATAAGTAATCATGCATAAAGGAGATCAAAGAAACTCAAATACTTCCATGGATATAAAAAGATAGATCTGATCATAAACTCAAAGTTCATCGATCCCAACAAACACACCGCAAAAGAGTTACATCATATGGATCTCCAAGAGACCATTGTATTGAGAATCAAGAGAGAGAGAGAGAGATGAAGCCATCTAGCTACTAACTACGGACCCGGAGGTCTACAAAGAACTACTCACACATCATCAGAGAGGCACCAATGGAGGTGGTGAACCGCATCCGAGATGGTGTCTAGTTGGGATCTAGTGGTTCTGGACTCTGTGGCGGCTGGATCAATATTTCATTGACTCCCCTAGAGTTTTGGGAATATTGGGGTAGTTATAGAGCAAAGAGGCGGTCGGGGGGCACCCGAGGTGGGCACAACCCACCAGGGCACGCCTGGGCCTCCTGGCGCGCCCTGGTGGGTTGTGCTCTCCTCAGAGCCCCCCTAGGCGTAGCCAGGGCCCATTACGTTCCTTCTGGTTAAAAAAAATCTCCGTAAAGTTTCGTTTGGACTCCGCTTGGTCTTTATTTTCTGCGATGTAAAAAACATGGAAAAAACAACAACTGGCAATTGGCACTATGTCAATAGGTTAGTACCAAAAAATGTTATAAAATGACTATAAAATGATTATAAAACATCCAAGATTGATAATATAACAGCATGGAACAATAAAAAATTATAGATACGTTGGAGACGTATCACAACCCATGCTAGACAAGGTCCGGTTCTTTGTTCCAGCTTGGCAACGAGGCCTCATACAGAGGCCGGGCAGGCTCATCTTGGTGCAATCCGTTATCTCGGCAAAGCCTATTCACCACCTTATGATTGTGGATGCCCCTGCTTGGGTCTTTGAGGAAATTAATAAGTGGTTTAGATCGTTCTTTTGGGATGGAAAGGATAAGGCGAATGGTGGTCAATGTCTAGTCGCTTGGGATACAATCTGCCGACCCAAATGCTATGGAGGTTTAGGTATCAAGAACTTGAACTGGCAAGCACGAGCACTAAGAGTCCGATGGGAGTGGCTAAAGCACACTGAGCCAAACAGACCTTGGTAGGGATTGCATATGATCGAGGATCGGGACACACGGGAGCTCTTTGACAGCCATGTACATATCACTATTGGTGTGGGAGACATGATCCTTTTTTGGCAATATCAATGGATACATGGATTTACAATTGCGGATATCGCCCCTCTCTTACAAGGCACGGTCCATGCGAGGGTGGCCAACGTACGGATAGTGCAACAAGTATTGATCAATGATAGATGGTGGGAGGATTGCCGGGTTGCTTCTTTCATAGCCCAAATGCAGTTTGTTCACCTTTGCCATGCGATCACCATGATGGACAGAAACCAGGAGCAACGGGATGAGTTACTTGGATGTGCACCGCATTTGGACAGTACTCTGCTAGCGCGATATATGCCAGCTTGTACTCTAGCCTACCGAGGTCGCCTATGGGCACATGTGTGTGGAGGAGCTGGGCGTCACTAAAGTGCAAGATCTTCGCTTGGCTGGCGATGCAATATAGGTTGTGGACCTCTTATCAACGCGCCTGGCATGGCCTGCAGGACGAGCCGTCCGCTTGTTACACGTGTTTCCAAGACGAGGACAATGTCGATCACATCTTGTCGAGATGCGGATATGCTCGTGAGGTGTGGTTTCTTATTTGGGACACGGTCCACATCAACGTGCTTGACCAGCTTCAATCAGACACGACACTTGAATGGTGGTTGAGAGAGAGAAGACACTTCCACAAGGATGACAAGCGAGGGTTTGACACTTTGTTCATTGTGGTCATGTGGGCTCTTTGGAAGCAACGTAATGCTCAGGTCTTCAATAGAGTTGACCAATAAAAGGATGCTAGGGAGCTTGCCACTATGATTCTAGGAGAAGTAGCTGAGTGCAGGCAAGTGGGTGGCGGTGTTGGTGGTCTATAATGTTTTGTGAGGAATTAGCATAGGTGTGTTTCGTAGGTGTTCGAGTGGTGTTCTGTGTGCCCCGTTCGTGCGCATTCGGGTTACACTTCTTGCAAATATGCTTTCTACCTTCTATAAAAATATGCTACACCATTGGTGTACTCTCGAAAAAAACAATGCTGACGCAGTTAACAATTTTCTGAATTAAAAATAATCCAGGAAATTTCAAAAAATAATATAAACTTCAAAAATTCATAGAAATTCAACCGTAGCTTAGATGAAAATTATTTATATCTGAAAAATGATCGGAAAAATATGAAGAATTTGTTTATGGCATTTCCATGCATGTTTGAAAAACTTATATGCTCTAAATTGTACAACTCACTAAATGGCATTTTAAATGCTTTATATGAACCTTGCATTTGAACCTTTGGTTCAAGTGAGCTTCATTCAATCTTTCTATTAGTTGCATTAGCTCAAATCACAACATATTTCCATGTCATGATCATGCGTCATATTGTTGCATTGCATTGATTGTGTTCCCTCTTGTTTGTTGGTGTTGTTCCCTCTCAGTAGACTTTGTTCCGACGTTGATATTGATGACACTGATGAAGAGCTATACTATCTTCAGAAGTGCCAAGCAAGCAAACCCCCCTTGATCACTCTGATACAATCCCACTCCCTCACTCTTGCTTTCTTTTCTTGCATTAGAACAACAACGATTCAACTGTTACATGTTGCGGTAGTTGAACCCATTCCTCTGCATGACTTGTCTTTGCCACAGTAAAAGTTGAAACCCACTAGCATGAGTAGTAGTTTTTTGAGCCATGATGTGCCTACTCATTCATGCTTGCTTATTATGCCTGCTATGCTTAGAGTTGTGTCAGGTTTATTTCATCTGGGATGGATTGGGATGGTGTTGAACATGTCCTACCGTTACGAGCTAAGTGTGTGAACACGATTTGGTAAAGGTAGCGATGAGAGACCGTGTAGGAGTACATGGTGGGTTGTCTCATTGAAACAGTCCTCAGGAACTGAGTTCTATGTTTGTGATCCAAGACAGTTATTACCACACATTGGAATGCTTAAGTGCCCCTCTTGACTTATTAATCGCCTTGATCTATGTCCAAGAGTTGCAACTAGTTTTTGGTGTTTGTAGGATATGTGTTGGAGGTCGTGCATAACGCTGACCCTAGGGGTGGGCTATGATGAGGTAGATACACCGTGGCATGGTGTACCGAGGCACTGGTTTGGTGAGCTTGGGAACCCTGCGCACATCGTTTGGGGCCGTAGTGGAAACCTTGGCCGGACTTCCTTGCGGATGGAACTCAAATAGGCGATAAACTTGGACTAGAGACTTGTGTGGTTAGTCAGGTCGTGGCCGACACCCTCGCCGGGCTTCCGCTTGAAGGTTGTCGAGTGCATGTCGTGTAAACGGTGATAAGTGGTGAGAGCGTATGTAAAGATGTACACCCCTGCAGGGTTAATGGTCTATTCGAATAGCCGCGTCCGTGGATATGGACTACTTGGAAAGCTTACATTGTTCATAGAAAAGTGAAATGGATACTCTAAAATGCGCAAGATAAGTGTGAGTGCTATGGATGGCCTTCTCGTAGGGAGACGGGAGCGGATCCATAGTGGTGTATTGATATGGTGAATATGTGGACTCGTGTGCGATCTTTCACCTCAAAGAAGATATTGGTAGTCTTAGTACAGGATAGTCACTGAGTCAAAGTTGGCTTGCTGCAGTTAAACTCCACCACCCCCTTTTGTTGATACTGATGCATATGTAGTTAGTTCTGATGCAAGTCTTGCTGAGTACATTTGTACTCACGTTTGCTTAACTTATGTTTTGCAAGGAGACTTCAGTCTCACTAGTAGTTCCGGAGCTTGGTATGTGTGGGATCCGACGCCTAGTTGTTTATTCTTAGTAGCCTTATTTATGGGGAACTTCCTCCTAGTGCTTCCACTAACCCATGGTAGCTTGCCACTGCTCCAAAACACATGGATTGACCGGCATGTGTCCTTCTTTGCTCCTGTGTCTGTCCCTTTGAGGAAATGTCACGCGGTGTTTACCGGAGTCCTGATAGCTTGCTATAGCCTGGTTACACTCGTTGCTGACTGACACGTGCATTGTTGGGTCAGGTATGCCTGCCCCTGTAAGTTTGTGCCACCTTGGGTTTACGACTAGTCATGTCGGCCCGGGTTCTATGTCATATGGATGCCAGTGACACTATCATATACGTGAGCCAAAAGGCGCAAATGGTCTCGGCCTAGGTAAGGCTGCAGTCGTGGTGATACCGTGCGTGAGGCTGAAAAGTGATATGATGTGTTACATGCTAGATTGGTGTGACTTAGGATCGTGGTCCTCACATTAGTCTAGAACCGGTTCCAAAATTTCCTAGCAGTCTTGTTGGGCTACTGGATGACATGGTTGAGGTCATCGGAGTCCGGAGGCCGGACGTAGGTGCCCTAAAAGTTAGCTCGGAAGGCATCTTCGAGGTCTTCCTAGATTCTGATAGATTTTTTGGGCAAACTATTTAGCCAATGCCTCACCAATCCTTTAAGTTTTAACGACATATATTTGATGGCGTGGAGATCGTATCCTCGGGCAATATGAATGTGTAGCAGAAAATCTTAAAACCACACGGCCGGGTCGGTCGTTCCATCATATTGTTCAATATTAACGGGTTTAAAACCTTCCCAGAACTGATGCTGCATGACATCGCCCATGAAACACATGGGGTGAGCAGCTACTCTGATATGAGGTGCAGCTTGTCGGACATCTGTTGTTGTCCGAGTACCCATATTATCACGAGCCCTGCCATGTTTATCAAGACATGCCTGGTATCCTACCTATCCAGCAGGCGCATGCTCTCTAGAACCATAGATGGATCGTGATGGGGTCGGCTTTGCGGTCAATTTCTCCTGCAAATCATATGGCCTGGCAGGTTGGATTGTAGGAGGATCCCGAAGTCCTCCCTTTGGCATGTCCCATCCCCAAGGAGGGCGGTCGGTCTAATTAGCTTGATTATGCTTCGAGAGTAGAATGTCATCCACTTCATCATCAAAGCGGGAATCAGACATCATTGTGGGTAGGATCTAGCTTGGTGGGCGAGTCTCTGCTCGAGTTCTTGCTTGGCTCCGAGTACTTCAACCCACTAGCTTGGTGGGCGAGTCTCTGCTCGAGTTCTTGCTTGGCTCCGAGTACTTCAACCAACTTATCATTTAGCACGTCTTGATCGTCTTGAAGCTGCTGGCATTGCTTTTTTATACTTCCGGCGGTGGTAATGAGCCACCATCAGAAATTTTCCAAGTCGACGGGTTCTTCAGGGACGTTGAATTCATCAGTTTCGAGACTAATGTCCACCTTAGATTCAAGCATGTAACTGCTACCCTCAGGATCATCATTTTCGGCCATCCTTGTGGCACTGTCGATCAGACCGGACGTGACACCATCGCCGTTGTCCCGGTTCTCGGCACCGTCCGGAGTGGCATTGTTATCAATGGTGTCATTGTTGTTGTTGCTTGCCTTTCTGTATCACCCACGATGCGGCTATATCTCCCACGTGTCGGAGCACGACTTAGAGGCATAACCGCATAGTAGGCATGTCGCAAGAGGGGTAATCTTTACACATCCCATGTACTGAAATAAGAAAGGGAATAAATAGTTGGCTTACAATCGCCACTTCACACAATACATAAGTATAGCATTACATCATCCAGAATACAATCAAGGTCCGACTACGGAACCAAAATAAAGAAAGACCACCCTATTGCTAGGTCCCTGATCACCCCAACTGGGGTCCACTACTAATCGAAAGGAAACGAAAAGAACCCAACGAACACAATCTTCATCGAGCTCCCACTTGAGCTCAGCTGTGTCATCTACACTTGTATCAACGGCACCTGCAACTGGTTTTGGAAGTAATCTGTGAGTCACGGGGACTCAGTAATCTCACACCCTCGCGATCAAAACTATTTAAGCTTATGGGTAGGAAAAGGATAGTGAGGTGGAGCTGCAGGAAGCACTAAGCATATATGGTGGCTAACATACGCAAATAAGAGCGAGAAGAGAAGCAAAGCACGGTCGTGAACTAGAAGTGATTGTGAAACTACTTACGTTCAAGCATAACAGAAGAACCGTGTTCACTTCCCGGACTCTGCCGGAAAGAGACCATCACGGATACACACGTGGTTGATGCATTTTAATTAAGTTAAGTTTCAAGTTCTCTACAACCAGATATTAACAAATTCCCATCTGCCCATAACCGCGGGCACATCTTTCAAAAGTTCAAAACCCTGCAGGGGTGTCCCAACTTAGCCCATCACAAGCTCTCACGGTCAACGAAGTATATTCCTTCTCCTAGGAAGACCTGATCAGACTCGGAATCCTGGTTACAAGACATCTCGACAATGGTAAAACAAGACTTGCAAAGCCGCCCGATGTGCCGACATCTTGATAGGAGCTGCACATATCTCGTTCTCAGGGCAACACCGGATTGTCCAAACTTCCGGTAGACCAGCCCAGAGTTTCCCCTGGTGGCCATCGGCGGCTGACAGGTTCGGACCAACACTTAGACAAGCACTGGCCCGGGGGGGTTAAAATAAAGATGACCCTTGAGTCAGCAGAACCTAAGGGAAGGTGATAGGTTGTTAGTGCAAATGTAAAACCAAGGTTGGGCCTTGCTGGAGGAGTTTTATTCAAAGCGAACTGTCAAGGGGTTCCCATAACACCCAACAGCGTAAGGAACGCAAAATCAAGGAACATAACATCGGTATGACAGAAACTAGGGCGGCAAGAGTGGAACAAAACACCAGGCATAAGGCCAAGACTTCCACCCTTTACGAAATATATAGGTGTATTAAAGTAAACAAGTTATAATAATGATATCCCAACAATAATCATGTTCCAACAAGGAACAAACTCCATCTTCACCTGCAACTAACAACGCTATAAGAGGGGCTGAGCAAAGCGGTAACATAGCCAAACAACGATATGCTAGGACAAGGTGGGTTAGAGGCTTGACATGGCAATATGGGAGGTATGATATAGAAAGTGGTAGGTATCGCGGCATAGCAATAGAGCGAGAAACTAGCAAGCAAAGATAGAAGTGATTTCGAGGGTATGGTCATCTTGCCTGCAAAGTACTCCGAGTTGACGTAAGCTTGATCCTCGTAAGCGTACTCAACGGGTTCCTCGATCATGTAATCGTCTCCCAGATCTACCCAAAGCAAGAACACAAGCAAAGGAAAAAACAATCAACCATGGTGCAATGCGCAAGCAACATGATGCAAAATATGGCATGATATGCGGGATGTGCTATGCAATGCATATGCGTGCTCCGGGAGGAAAAGATTGAAACAGGACTCAACTTGGCAAACCAAGTGCGCCGCTGGAAAGATGAGTTGATTTCAGTCGAAATCGATATAAAGATCACCGGAATCGGAAGCACGGTTTGCAAATGGCAAGCAAAACAATAATGGCACAATTCTGCGATTAACAGCACGATGCCATCTAGAATGCAACAAGAAACTAAGCTACTGCACTCCAACATAGCAACAAAGCACATAGCAGTGATCTACTCAAGATGCTTGGCAAAAGATGAACACTGAGCTATGGCTAAATCACACAAGAGCAGGTTCAAACAAGCATGGCAAAAGTGCAAAAGATAACAGCATCACAGACTTAGTGAAAATACTAACATGTCAGGAATTAACATCAGGAAGCAATGTTTAGAGCAAGAAAACAGCATGCTACAGGAACAGTACATAGCAAACAAAGGCATGGCATGAATCTACTCAAATCATATAACAAAATTCCCTTACCGACCATAAGCCAAAAAGGATCAGAAGATATGATGGCACCCATGTAAACATAGCAAGTTTTGTTAACAGATTCAGACTTCGCAGAAAACTGGACATGGCATAAACAGAATTATGAAGGCATGTTTGCGAGCTCGATGCACTCACCACAAGGCATTGCATGACAAGATAAGGATACTACCAGCAAGAAGACATGTTCATGAAGCTAAACATGGCAAGAACAAGATCATAGCATGCATGGATCAACTACAACAACCTTGGCAAAATTAATTAACACGTAAACAATCTGCCAGGAACATTTTATAGCAAAAGTAGAGCAAGATTGAGTCATGCTAGGGCACTCCATAAATGCAAACAGGGACATGGATGGATAGAGCACAACCATATGCCCAAATCATCCTTACTGAACATACTCAAAAGAAGCATGGATCTCACTGTAGCAACATGAATACATGGCATAAAAATAACAGCAGAGCAAAGACTTAGTGAAATTCTAAGTCCCTGAAAACAACAATATTACGAGAGCTACTTTGCATGCATGTGCTGGTCACCATATTGATCACAAAAATACAAGGCATACACCCCTGTAAAGATGGCATGGCATAGCCCAAAACACATGTAGAGCTCATGCCCATATGATGCACACAACAAATATGGCAAAAATGACAAAAGCTCATGATCTGTTAAGAATCAGCACCTAACATTTTATAGCACTCTTGCATCAACGATTTGGGCATCAAGATGGACTCAAACAAGCATGGCACAATGGAACAAAATCAAGAGCACATCAAGATGAACATTTTAGTATCTCATGCTGAAAGTGCAACTATCCCTAGGTGGTTTTGGTAATTCATAACAACATATAGCTCATTGAGCTAATGCTATTCCAAGATGATTATCAGGAAAGCTCAATGATTGGCATGGCATGGATGTGAAAGTGGAACCCTCAAAATGCTAAGGACAAAGGATTGGCTCAAGCTCAAAAGCTCAAGACTCTTCATTTTATATTTTAGTGATCCAAGATCACATTGAGTCTTTAGGAAAAGCCAATACTATCAAGGAGGGATGAGGTGTTGCTTAATGAGCCTCTTGCTTCATGTGCTTAGTGATATGCTCCAAAACCCTCAACTACTTTCCCATATCCACATATGACCTAAACCCTAAGCCAAACTCGGTCCTACCGATTCTTCCTATCCGGCGCCACCGAGTTTCACTTGTCATTAGCCACTGCCAAACCCTAGCAATTCGGTTCTACCAATAAGGATCTCGGTCTCACCGAGATGGGGTTGCAAACTCTCTGTTTCCCTTTCGTAACTTTTCGGTCTTACCGAAAGAGCGAATCGGTCCCACCGAGATTGCAATGTAAACTCAGTGTTTCCCCTTTGTAACTTTTCGGTCTCACCGAGTTCCACTCGGTCTCATCGAAAGAGCAAATCGGTCCCACCGAGTTTGCCTGACCAACTCTCTGGTTAGCTAATTACCAAATTCGGTCTCACCGAGTTTGTGTAATCGGTCTCACCGAGATTACGTTATGCCCAAACCCTAACCATATCGGTCCTACCGAGTTGCATGTCAGTCCCACCGAAAATCACTAACGGTCACTAGGTTTAAATTTTCGGTCCGACCGAGCTTATTGATTCGGTCCCACCGAGATTGGAAAACTGTGTAACGGTTGGATTTTGTGTGGAGGCTATATATACCCCTCCACCTCCTTCTCATTCGATGAGAGAGCCATCAGAACACACACACCATTCCAACTCATATGTTCTGAGAGAGAACCACCTACTCATGTGTTGAGACCAAGATATTCCATTCCTACCATATGAATCTTGATCTCTAGCCTTCCCAATTTGCTTTCCACTCAAACCTTCTTTCCACCAAATCCAAATCCCATGAGAGAGAGTTGAGTGTTGGGGAGACTATCATTTGAAGCACAAGAGCAAGGAGTTCATTACCTACACACCATTTGTTACTTCTTGGAGAGTGGTGTCTCCTAGATTGGCTAGGTTTCACTTGGGAGCCTCCGACAAGATTGTGGAGTTGAACCAAGGAGTTTGTAAGGGCAAGGAGATCCGCCTACTTCGTGAAGATCTACTGCTAGTGAGGCAAGTCCTGTGTGGGCGATGGCCATGGTGGGATAGACAAGGTTGCTTCTTCGTGGACCCTTTGTGGGTGGTTGCTTCTTCGTGGACCCTTCGTGGGTGGAGCCCTGTGTGGACTCGCGCAACCGTTACCCTTGGGTGGAGCCCTGTGTGGACTCGCGCAACCATTACCCTTCGTGGGTTGAAGTCTCCATCAACGTGGATGTAGGATAGCACCACCTATCCGAACCACGGGAAAAACATCCGTGTCTCCAATTGCGTTCGAATTCTCCAAACCCTTCCCTTTACATTCTTGCAAGTTGCATGCTTTACTTTCCGCTGCCTATATACTCTTTGCATGCTTGCTTGAATTATGTGATGATTGCTTGACTTGTCCTAAATTAGCTAAAATCTGCCAAGAACTAAAATTGGGAAAAGGTTAAGTTTTTATTTGGTCAAGTAGTCTAATCACCCCCCCTCTAGATATACTTTCGATCCTACAAGTGGTATCAGAGCCTTGGTCTCCATTTGCTTGATCTCCACAGCTTTTGGTGGTCATAGCCTTGGTTTCACAACCTAGGAGAGTATGGCGTCTAGCGAGGGAAATTATCACCGTAGAGGTCCTTACTTTGATGGTACTAATTTTGCTAGTTGGAAGCATAAAATGAAAATGCATATTCTTGGACATAACCCCGCCGTTTGGGCTATTGTGTGTGTTGGTTTGCAAGGTGACTTCTTTGATGGGAGAGAACCAAACCGTGAAGCTACCGCGGATGAGTTGAAGATGTTGCAATACAATGCTCAAGCTTGTGATACTCTCTTCAACGGATTGTGCCCCGAAGAATTCAACAAAATCAGCCGCCTTGAGAATGCAAAGGAAATTTGGGACACTTTGATTGATATGCACGAAGGTACCGACTCCGTCAAGGAATCCAAGTTGGATGTGCTTCAAAGCCAACTTGACAAGTTCAAGATGAAGGATGGTGAAGGTGTCGCTGAAATGTACTCTAGGCTTGCTCTCATCACAAATGAGATTGCCGGCTTAGGAAGTGAAGAGATGACCGATAAATTCATCATCAAGAAGATTCTAAGAGCCTTGGATGGAAAATATGATACCGTGTGCACATTGATCCAAATGATGCCCAATTACAAAGATCTCAAGCCAACGGAGGTGATTGGAAGAATTGTTGCTCATGAGATGTCACTTAAGGATAAAGAGGAACTTCACAACAAATCAAGTGGTGCCTATAAAGCCTCATGTGAAGCCCCTACATCATCAAGTGAGAAACAAGACTTCAATGAAGAATTGAGCTTAATGGTGAAGAACTTCAACAAGTTCTACAAGAGTAGAAGCAAAGATAGAAACTCCAAGTCAAGGTCCTACAATGACAAAAGATCTTCTAGTCGAGAGCGAAACTGCTACAATTGTGGAAGACCCGGACACTATTCCAATGAGTGTACGGCTCCCTACAAGAGAAGAGAAGATTCTCCAAAAAGAAGAAGCAAAGGATCACCACCAAGAGAGAGAAGGAGTAGAGATGATCGTTATGAATGAAGATACTCACGGAGAAGCAAGGATTCGGAAAGGAAGGAAAAATCATCAAGGAGCTACACAAGACGAAGACATCAAGCTCATGTTGGTGAATGGGTATCCGGCTCCGACTCCGACAGCCACTCCGAGAGAAGTTATCACTCGACTCCGAAGATACTCAAGATGAAGGTGTTGCCGGTCTAGCACTTGTGTCAACCAACTCCTACGACATATTTGACTCACCAAATGAAGGAATTGGAAGATGCTTCATGGCCAAAGGTCCTAAGGTAACACACCCCGAGTATGTTGATTTCAATAGTGATGAAGATGACTTGTTAGGTGATGATTTGCTTGTTGACAACTCTAGTGATGAATACTATGATGAAATGTCAATTAAACATGATAATCAAGATAAAACGAATGGCAATGATAAGGAGAAAATTGAGGCCCTAACTAAAGAGCTAAACACTCTTAAGTTAGCTCATGAAACCATCTTCGAAGATCATCAAGAACTTTTAAGAGCTCATGAGAAATTACGCTTTGAAAAGCTCAATCTTGAGCAAGAGCATGAGTTCTTAAAAGCAATCAATGATGATCTCCGCAAGAAAAAGTTCTTCTTACATTGCCAAGCATTTACTCTTATCCACTTACATGCCTCAAGTCAAGTCTAACAAGAAAGATTCTTCCTCTAGTAGTAACAATGATCATGCTAAATCAAATATTGTTACTTCTAGTAGCTCTCTTGATTCCACTAATGATTCTCTTAGCCAAGTTACACTTGAGCAAGAAAATAGTTTATTGAAGGGAATTATAGAGAAAGGAGTGTACAAAAGCCTTGCCGGGAGTAAGCAATTCGAGGAAATTGTGCGCAAGCAAGGAATGCACCGGAAGAATCAAGGTGTTGGTTTTGAGCGAAAGTTCAATGCCAATGGAGTTGAGTGAGAAGAAGATCAATACCCCAAGACAAAGTTTTTCCCTCAACAATAGAAGTATACTTCTTTCAAGGGGACACAAGCTCAAGATGATCTTCCACCACAAGACTACAAGCAAAAAGGCAAGGACAAGCTTCAAGAGGAAATTGATGCATTTGAAGAAGCTCCAAAGACCTTAGTCAAGTGGATTCCCAAGACTACTTCAAGCTCCACTTCATCAAGTATGACTACAACTCCAAGGATTCCCATCAAGATGATGTGGATCCAAAAGAAGAAGAACTAGAGAGTTCTTGAGGGTGACTCCGCCAACATACTTCACTCTTATCATTTTGGCAAGAACAAGTGCAATCAACTTCCACATCTTGCACTAGTTCAAGGAGTCACAAACCCTCTTGTTGGTAAGACAAGGGACAAGGTAACCTAAAAGTTTTCATGGACATCATCTTTTGTGTGCATCACTCTATGTCTATGGATATCCTTGTTTGTTCCTTGTGGGACTAACCCATGTAGGTATTGAAAGTGCAATTCACTTAAATGGATAGCTCCAAGAGATCTACATCAACATTGAGCATCCACATCTTCAATATCTACATGAACCCAAGGTTAGTTCATCCCTCTTAGGGGGGATATCACATCTAGGGGGAGCTTTACTCTAAGACTTGAGCTAAAGCAACTCTAAATATGTGAACAAAGCAATGCTTTATGTAAAAGTGGTAACCCCACTTGAGCTTAAACGATGAGTATGACCTATGATCAAGTGCTCTCACTTGACTCCTAAGTCAATATACTCATATATAGATGACCTAGTCATCGCAAATTGCTTGATAGATGCTAGAATTGGTTGTGCATGCCTTGCCACATATTTCATTTGCCATCTTATTGTGTGAGCATGCTGGTTGCATATTTTACTCATTCGAGGACATCCACTTGTTGTTTTGATTGTTTGGTTTTATCTTATTTTGCCAAGTGGATGGACAAGAATGCCTAAGAACCTCCTCTAGCTATCTATGCTTTTCTCGCCTCAAACTCTATTCATGCTGCATCACAAAATTTGATCAAGTCAGATTCGAACCACTCTGTGTGAGGAGCGCTCGGAGTCCCTGATTCGTCATAGACTTAAACTTCCAAAACCTCTTTATGATTCTCGGTCTGACCGATACTCCACTTCGGTCCTACCGAGATCATTAAGTTGATCTAGGTTTTCGATCTCGGTGCAACCGATTTGAACCTTTCGGTCACACCGAGTTTCAGTAACTGCACGCAGTTATGAATCTCGGTGCCACCGAGTCGTTCCACTCGGTCACACCGACAGGGTCGGGCTATATATAGTCACGGGCAAAATTTGGAAATTTCTCCGAACCCCTTCGCCCGCGCGATAGCCTGCTCTGCCCTCGTGGTCTCCGGATCGTCTTCTCGCCGCCAGCCGCCTCCAGTCGCTGGTCTCCGGCGCCGTCAACGGGGATTCTGCCCCGCCGTTGCCGCCGTAGCAAGTCCCCACCGAACTAGGGTATGGACTTGATCTTTGTGCTATTCCTCAATCTGATTCCTAGCACATTGTGATCATATTGATTCTAGCCACGATTGAAACACTCCTATCCAGTTAAAACGCTCATAGATTAGGTTTGATTCGAAAATTCTAGGTTTAGGTTTCCGTCGAAACTATCTCGGACCCACCGAGTTGAAAAACTCGGTCCCACCGATTTGGCTTATGCCATTGCACAAGTGAGACTCGGTCTGACCGAGAATTACTTATCGGTGTGACCGATTTTTGAACTCAGTGAAACCCTAGCAGTCTCGGTGCCACCGAACTGTGACTCGGTCCTACCGAGTTCACTAGTTTAGGTTCCAAAACTGCTTCGGTATCACCGAGTTTGAAAATTGGTAGATCCGAGATGATTTCAGTGGGAAACTAAAACTAAGTTTTTGGATCATTCTTTTGCAAAAATCTCTGCATTTTGTGATGCTCATCCACTCTATCTCTTCTATAAACTATTCACAGGGTCAGCAGTCAGTTTGCAGCATGTCAGACCAGAGTGATAGCCAGAATCTGTCAGAACAGCAAGTGGTAATGAGTGAGGGCACTAGTCCCTCCATCTCTTCTGATGAAGGCAGTAGGAGCACTCCTAGCAATTTGCCAAAGGCTGCCACGAGACAAAGGAAGAAGAGGACTTCAGATTCCGAAGATGAGGACTATGTGGCAGAGGAAGAGGCCACTTCCAAGAGAGTTGAGCCAGCTCAAGGCACTAATCCAGGTCTGAAAATCAAAAGGTCAGCAGGCAGGCAGCCAATGTCAAAGGCCAGAATGTCAACTGAGAAGCCCATAGAGCCAGTTGCAGCTGAGGGCAAGAAAAGAAAGGAAAGGGTGAAGAAGACTGTGGCTAGAGTGCTTGGTAAAGCTTCCATCATGGAAGAGGAAGAAGAGGAAGAGGTGGCTGCACCAGCGCCCAAGGCACCCAAGCTAATGGGAGATGCCATAAAATCAGGGGGAGCTGCTTCCAAGGCCAAGCCAGCTCCAAAGCCAAAGCCAAAGAGGAACACAAGAAGCATCCCTGTAGCTGAGAAGAACAAGGCCCCAGTGCCTGAGACTGTTGCTGAAGAAGAAGAAGAAGAGAATGTTCTGAGAAATCTAAAGCCCAAGATCCCAGACCACAACGATGCTCATCCTGTGGCTGAGGACATGAAGCTCAGGAGAGATTCAGGGCTGAGGAAGTGGAGAGAAGCAGACCCATATGCTTCAAGGAGAAGGACTGCCGTGGACTACAGGTTTCACACCAAGGAGCAGCAGGAGTTTTATGAGACAGTGCTGCTAGATAAGAAGCCCATTGTCTGTGATATGCGATGGGTTGATTGGACATACATCAAGGACAATGACGAGCACTATCCTGGAGTGCAAGACAGCTTCATAGCTTGTGGAGTAGCTGACTTTGTTGGGCAGAAGCTCACAAAGTGGAACGAGGAACTCATCATGCAGTTCTACTCCACAGCACATTTCTATCCAGATGGGAGGATCACATGGATGTCTGAGGGTACAAGGTACCAATCCACTGTTGAGGAATGGGTGAAGTTGATTAATGCCCCAGAGGAGCATGATGATGACATGGACATATATGCCAAGAAGAAGATGGACTACAACTCAATGTCAAATATGTACAAGGAGATCCCAAATGAAGCACTTGATACCTTCAAGTTTGGCTCAGTACATTACCTTCTGTCAGGACTGCCTACGATCAATTGGATACTAAGGCACACCTTACTGCCCAAGTCTGGAGATCACAAGATGATCAGAGGCCATGCAATCAACTTGCTACATGTGTTTGATGTGCCTCAGAAGTTCAAGGTGATGAGCCTCATAGTGGAAACAATCAAGAGGACTGCAGCAGATCAGAAGAGGAGTTGCGGATATGCCCCTCAGATTCAGGATCTCATCAACTCCAAGATGGGCACGGGCATATATTTATTGGACAAGGAACATTTGCCCATCCGTCCAGATTTTGAGAACAATGAAGTTGTGATGACTGAGAACGAGCCATCGTCTGCACAAGCTTACGCAAAGAAGGAGAAGGCGAGGAAGGAGAAAGCTGCCAAGATGCCAACTCAAGAGGAGGCATCTGAGTATTTCTTGAAGACTAAACAAGAGCAGCTTGGTTACTTGATTGCATCCACGCTGAGGATTGAGCAAAGTCTGGCCACCCTCACTCAAAATCAGTAGAGCCTAGAGAGAATCATGGAACAGAAGTTCTATGACTTGGATGTCAAAGTAACGGAAGTTCAGTCTGCAGTAGAGCAGCTCCAGGAGGACATGCAGGAGAGGAGAGGCAGGACTACTACTCATACCTTTGCCAGAGTACCAAGAGGTCCGAGGTCGTCTGCCGTGCCAGTTGCTGACACAAGAGCCACCACCTCACCACCAGCCACAACCTCAGTTCCACCAGCTCCAGCATCTACTTCAGCTCCAACTCCAGCATCTACTTCAGCATCTACCGAAGCCTTCATCCTTGGAGTGATCCAGACTCCACCACCACCTGAAGATCAAGCCTGAGCGTCGATCTAGTGCTATGCATTTTCTAGGAACTTTTTGGTAACTTGTTGCCAAAGGGGGAGAAGATGTATAGATCATAGGCTTCGAGAGAGAGAGAGTGTTGCTTTTCTCTCTTGCTTTATTTGGTGGTTTTTCGAACTTGTTTGCTTTTGAGTGCTTGAGATACTACGTCATTATTTGTGAGACATTGATGATCATGTGTTTGATCATAAGCTACACTTAATGCTTGCTTATTGCTATTATCTTATCTATCTTATGTGATCATTCATTATTCTTGGTGATGGGTGCATGTATTTCATTCTTATCATTTTAAGCGCTCCACCAAGATGTATGTGACATGGAAGAGTAACCCATGACTCTAACTCTTTGTGCATTTGCAGTCCAAAGCAAATTTTAAATATGCACAAATTTAGGGGGAGCTCTTACTTACCACATACTTCTCAAAGCGATGATATATTTCATGCTTATTATCATTTGTCGAAGCTTTGATCTATATGTTGTCATCAATTACCAAAAAGGGGGAGATTGAAAGTGCAACTATCCCTAGGTGGTTTTGGTAATTCATAACAACATATAGCTCATTGAGCTAATGCTATTCCAAGATGATTATTTCAGGAAAGCTCAATGATTGGCATGGCATGGATGTGAAAGTGGAACCCTCAAAATGCTAAGGACAAAGGATTGGCTCAAGCTCAAAAGCTCAAGACTCTTCATTTTATATTTTAGTGATCCAAGATCACATTGAGTCTTTAGGAAAAGCCAATACTATCAAGGAGGGATGAGGTGTTGCTTAATGAGCCTCTTGCTTCATGTGCTTAGTGATATGCTCCAAAACCCTCAACTACTTTCCCATATCCACATATGACCTAAACCCTAAGCCAAACTCGGTCCTACCAATTCTTCCTATCCGGCGCCACCGAGTTTCACTTGTCATTAGCCACTGCCAAACCCTAGCAATTCGGTTCTACCAATAAGGATCTCGGTCTCACCGAGATGGGGTTGCAAACTCTCTGTTTCCCTTTCGTAACTTTTCGGTCTTACCGAAAGAGCGAATCGGTCCCACCGAGATTGCAATGTAAACTCAGTGTTTCCCCTTTGTAACTTTTCGGTCTCACCGAGTTCCACTCGGTCTCATCGAAAGAGCAAATCGGTCCCACCGAGTTTGCCTGACCAACTCTCTGGTTAGCTAATTACCAAATTCGGTCTCACCGAGTTTGTGTAATCGGTCTCACCGAGATTACGTTATGCCCAAACCCTAACCATATCGGTCCTACCGAGTTGCATGTCAGTCCCACCGAAAATCACTAACGGTCACTAGGTTTAAATTTTCGGTCCGACCGAGCTTATTGATTCGGTCCCACCGAGATTGGAAAACTGTGTAACGGTTGGATTTTGTGTGGAGGCTATATATACCCCTCCACCTCCTTCTCATTCGATGAGAGAGCCATCAGAACACACACACCATTCCAACTCATATGTTCTGAGAGAGAACCACCTACTCATGTGTTGAGACCAAGATATTCCATTCCTACCATATGAATCTTGATCTCTAGCCTTCCCAATTTGCTTTCCACTCAAACCTTCTTTCCACCAAATCCAAATCCCATGAGAGAGAGTTGAGTGTTGGGGAGACTATCATTTGAAGCACAAGAGCAAGGAGTTCATTACCTACACACCATTTGTTACTTCTTGGAGAGTGGTGTCTCCTAGATTGGCTAGGTTTCACTTGGGAGCCTCCGACAAGATTGTGGAGTTGAACCAAGGAGTTTGTAAGGGCAAGGAGATCGCCTACTTCGTGAAGATCTACCGCTAGTGAGGCAAGTCCTGTGTGGGCGATGGCCATGGTGGGATAGACAAGGTTGCTTCTTCGTGGACCCTTTGTGGGTGGTTGCTTCTTCGTGGACCCTTCGTGGGTGGAGCCCTGTGTGGACTCGCGCAACCGTTACCCTTGGGTGGAGCCCTGTGTGGACTCGTGCAACCGTTACCCTTCGTGGGTTGAAGTCTCCATCAACGTGGATGTAGGATAGCACCACCTATCCGAACCACGGGAAAAACATCCGTGTCTCCAATTGCGTTTGAATTCTCCAAACCCTTCCCTTTACATTCTTGCAAGTTGCATGCTTTACTTTCTGCTGCCTATATACTCTTTGCATGCTTGCTTGAATTATGTGATGATTGCTTGACTTGTCCTAAATTAGCTAAAATCTGCCAAGAACTAAAATTGGGAAAAGGTTAAGTTTTTATTTTGTCAAGTAGTCTAATCACCCCCCTCTAGACATACTTTCGATCCTACACATGCGCACAAAATGGAGAAATGGTCATGAAGTTATGATGCGATAAACAGAGCATAAAATCATCACAGATTTAGGACTTGGTGGAATCTCACCCTCTGAGAAGTTGGACAGGGCGATGCGGGATGGAACGGTGCGGAACGGGGCACGGCGTTTGGATCGGGGACCTCGCGGATCCAGGACGAAGGGAAGCAGTGGGACGACGCCGAGCGGGATGGGGCAGTGCAGGGGACGGGGTCTCCCGTTTGGTTCGGCGGACGACGGCGTTTGTGGACGAGGACGTGCAGCCGGCTGGAGAGAGAGGCCCGAGGCCATGGCGACGGAGGGCGAGGGCGACGCCGGGGCAGAGGGCCTCCGACGGCGAAGGGACGGTGAGAACTAGGAGGATCCGGCGAAGGGCGGCGCTCGGTTCGCAGGACGTCGGGGGCGTGGGTCCAGAGAAGCGGCAGGGACGACGGGGCTTGGGGCGGAGCACGACGACGGCAGCGAGTCCCTGGCGAGGCGGCGGCGTCACGGGGAATGGCGGGCGGCGGGAGCGGGGCACACGAGGCACCGGCGGACGACAGGACCGGCGAGGCGCCAACGCAGCAGAGGAAGCCGGCGACGGCGGGCTTGCGGGAGCGCGAGCTCCTGGCGATGGAGCGAGGGAGCGAGGGGCGCGGGGCGCTCGGGGCCCGGTTCGGCCCGAGGCGGGCTGCCGATGGGCCGTGGCGGAGGAGCGGGGCCCGGGGACACGTGGCCGCGCTCGGTTGGGCGAGGGCGGCGGCCAGCTGACGTGGCGCGACGCCATTGGTCGGAGCGACGTGGAGGGTTCGGTGGACATGTCCGGCGGCGGCGGGGGAAGAAGATTAGGGTTTCATCCACGAAATTTTAGGAGGGAGACACACATATATAGGTAGGAGGAGGTAGGAGTGTCCAAATGAGGTGCGGTTTTCGGCCACGCGATCATGATCGAACGGCCGAGAGGATGGAGGGGGTTTGGATGGGTATTGGGCCACTTTGGAGGGGTGTTGGGCTGCAACACACATGAGGCCTTTACGGTTCCCCGGTTAACCATTGGAGTATCAAACGGACTCCAAATGGCACGAAACTTGAGAGGCGGTCTACCGGTGGTGTACCAAGGCCGCTTGGCAAATCTCGGTCCATTCCGAGAAAGTTTAACACCCGCTCACGAATGGAGAACAAAAGGGGCACCGGAGGACATAGGAGTGTCGGATTGCAAAACGGACAACGGGGAAAATGCTCGGATGCATGAGACAAACATGTATGCAAATGCGATGCACATGATGACATGATATGAAATGCATGACATGGACAAAATGCAAAACAAAAACAAAACCCAACCACGAAGGGAAACTCACAACACATCTCCGGAAAAGGCAAGAGTCGGAGTACAAATATGGAAAGTTGTATCCGGGGTGTTACAACACTCCACCACTACGAGAGGATCTCGTCCCGAGATCTAGGACGACACCGGAGGGAAAAGGAAGAGGAAGATAAGAGGTAAAACTAAGTTGCTTCTTTGACAAACGAGTGAAACCAAAGAACCTTGATAGGTTGAACAGCTTGAAAGAAAGAATACAACAGAGATGATCGAAGTTGAAAACACTCTGTTAGAAAAGAGGAACAAGGAACATAACTAGAGCCTCGTAGGTTGAAAGACATAAGAAAAAAGGTCGCAATGGACAAGAAGTACAAGCAAACACTCCGGTAGAAAACGAGATGTATAAGGAACGATAAGTGTCAAATATGACAACACTCCGGTTGGAATTGGAAGGTAAAGAATATGAACTTGGCAAAATGAAAGCACTTGGATGAGAGTCCGGTTCGAAGAGGAATGATAGACACAATACTCCGGTTAAAACAAGATAGAGAAGGAATAAGAATGATATAATTTGGATAGCACTTCGACTGTAAATGGAAGGGATTGAAGATGAGCTTGACAAGATGAGAAGATACTTGATGAAATCAACAACACACTACCTCTGGAACTATTGAAAGAATGGCACAAGGTGTAAGAAAGATTTCAGACAGCACTCCGGTTGAGAAGGGAGGTAAAACTTGACAGAATGGGAAGAACTTGAAAAGAGGGCATGACAGTCTGGTTAAATGGATAAGCACAAAAATAACATGATCCTCACAACTTGAGATGATGAGAGAAGAGAGAAACATCACAATGCCTCCGGAAGAAGAAAGAATGGAATGGAATGAACGGAGGGAAACAAGATCTTGAGATAGCATGCTTACAACAAATGCTGGAACGGAGTTGTTGGATTATCAACAATGAAAGGATAAGCTTGATGTGGGCTTATGGAAGACATCTCAAAATTATGAGGTGAAATTCTGCCACTAACGGAAACAATGGATTTGGATTGATATGAACAAGGATACGAGAAACTTAATTCACTGGGAGGGTAACTGAAGAACTTGGGCCATTTATGAGCACCATAAATAGCAACAATCCTTAGGGAAGGCTTTAGGTGAAACATGACACAAGATAACTCCAAAGAAGAGATTGATGGGTTGAGAAGAGCTCATGCTCAAATAAATTGATGGGTTTAAGTATCTCATACTTGACAACTTGCGAATCATGAAACACGAAGGGAAATTGTCAAGAATGACATAACACCATCTCAAAAGATAAGGTAGAAAGAATTGCACTTCGGAATGCAAGATGAAGAATACTTGAGCTCCTCTAAAAAGAATCTCGATGAACACTTCGAGAAGGAATTAAATCCTTGATGGACCAACATGTAGAACCTCCATGAAGAACTCAGGTAAACAAAATGATGATCAAACAAAAGGAAAGATAAGTTGAAAACACAAGGTGAAGCCTTGCGATGACTTAGATGGAGCTTCGTGGTGATATAATTGGTAGATCGTGGAACTCCATGAAAGAAAAGATGAACAAAAGAAATCAAGAATTTATTCATCATGAACAAACTCCGAAGGAAGGAATTGATCACTTGGATGAAACAAGAATAAGAATTATGTTATGCTTATCCTTCACCAATTAAAGTAATGACAAGCAACAGATTTGACATACTACTTATTCTCGTAGAAAGGATTAAGATAGATATAGCGCAAACTTGAGAAAGGTCTTCAACGATCCACCGGTAGGATTGGAAAGAACGAAGTAAAGATAAAGAAACTTCGGGGATAATTAGAAAAATAACAAAGATACTTGATAGAATTTAGATGCAAGTGAACGAAGAGATCCCGAGCTGATTAGCGAATACTTGAACGATGCACCGGAAAAATTTGGAGAACGAGAGCTGGAAGCTGAGAATGAGTAATATTTGAAAAGATGGCCTTCGGAGGAAAGAAATGGAAACAACCCATGAAATGCTCCGGATGGGTGAAAAGAATTCTCACAATCAAAACAATTATGAGAGGATGGCATCACGCTTGAACTGAGAATCCTCAAGAGAAGGCACAAGATTTAGAGGAAACACTTCTACAATCTTCAAATCCGAGAATGGCGACGAGAAACACCACCAAGAATTATTGAGGCACTCCGGAATGAAAATTAGAAAGGTTGAACCAACGATGAAAAGAATTTGAAAGATCTTGGAGAAAAGCATTTGACTGATGATAACTCATTCTTACATCAAACTTTGAGAAATTCTAGAGTAACTCCGGGAAAATAGAAGAGTCGGGTAAGATCCTGGGAAAAGATGTGTGGGTTAGGGTCCACTCAAAAGAAACACTGTTGAACGATTACTTGAAAGGGAGATTGCACCCATTGAATTAAATGGCTTGAATGAGATAACACCCTCGTAATAACTTGAATGGATCAGGAATGGAAACGTGAATCTTCTGAGATATCTTCGGCACTCCGGAACAATTGAATAGCAAGCGGGGAATGATTAAGAGGTGCACCAGCATGGGAAAACATTTGAAACGAGTTAAGGGATATGATCAACACCAAAAGCTTGAATTGAATCCACCGGAGAAGAAACGAGTGAAGAGTGACGAACTTGAAGCTCCCTTAGCATCTTCATAAGAAACACAGGGTAAAACATTGAAAGAAAAGACTGAAGAGACTTCTCACAAACAAAAGGATACATGATAAAAAATTTTGAACCTTAAAAAAAAAAGGGGGGGGGGGGGGGGAAAACAAAGGCAGCTTGGAGACGGATGAAACAAACACCATTGAGAAGAACTAATAATTGATCTTGCGGATGTTGAAAATATCGGATCCACTTGAAGAGAAACATGCCAGTTGAGAAGAAATTGAAATGACAAACTTGAATCGAGAAGGATTAGTATTCACATACGAACATGAGAACACCACTTAGGAAAGGTATGGAATCAACACTTGACATTGAAGCAACTCGAATACCACAAATAAAAGAAAACAAAGGATTGGCTTGCAGAATAAGCTGGAAACAAACATATGATAGATCCCATACCGTATCATGTGTCTGTTGGAAAGAATTCCTACGAGCTACTTGAATTCCCACTTATCAACTCCCAGAACTTTACGGTTATGCAATCAGGTGTTGGGGATACAGGGGAAGCATAATATCTCACCCAAACTAGCAAATCCTACATCCATCTGTATCCATCCTTCAACACATAACCAAGAAACCTTCGGAAATCATTTACCTCAACCTTCGAAAAGCATTTGTTATACGAGTTATGGCAATACTCCCGAACTCCCGCCCCAGTACTGGGTGGCGTCGAGGTTCTCTCACCAACAACTGCATAAAGGAGATTTTAGATGTCGGCGAACTCAGGTATTCTAGAACTGCAATGATAAAATTGTGACAACAACACCTCAGAGCTCAACTCCCCGGGAAACTGCCACAACCCCTAAATGTCAGGAGGCACCAAGAACAATGTTCCCGTCACAAAACCATCGGAGCGATTCCAAGATACCCGCGTGATCCTAAAAAAAATTCATGAAATCTCAGAAGAGAAGAGTCAAAACTCTACGTCAGGAGGCCTCACCAGAGCGATGAAGGGACTGAGGAGTAAAAAGAATCCTACTCTCCAATATATATAATCCTATAAGACTCAAAACATTTTTCTAGACTCAACAACGTCAACGATTCGATCAAGCAGGGGGCTCCTAAGTCGGGGAAGGCTCTGATATCAACTTGTATCACCCACGATGCGGCTATATCTCCCACGCATCGGAGCACGACTTAGAGGCATAACCGCATAGTAGGCATGTCGCAAGAGGGGTAATCTTTACACATCCCATGTACTGAAATAAGAAAGGGAATAAAGAGTTGGCTTACAATCGCCACTTCACACAATACTTAAGTATAGCATTACATCATCCAGAATACAATCAAGGTCCGACCACGGAACCAAAATAAAGAAAGACCACCCCTATTGCTAGGTCCCTGATCGCCCCAACTGGGCTCCACTACTGATCGAAAGGAAATGAAAACAACCCAACGAACACGATCTTCATCGAGATCCCACTTGAGCTCAGCTGTGTCATCTGCACTTGTATCAACGGCACCTGCAACTGGTTTTGGAAGTAATCTGTGAGTCACGGGGACTCAGCAATCTCACACCTTGCGATCAAGACTATTTAAGCTTATGGGTAGGAAAAGGATAGTGAGGTGGAGCTGCAGCAAGCACTAAGCATATCTGGTGGCTAACATACGCAAATAAGAGCGAGAAGAGAAGCAAAGCACGGTCGTGAACTAGAAGTGATCAAGAAGTGATCCTGAAACTACTTACGTTCAAGCATAACACAAGAACCGTGTTCACTTCCCGAACTCCGCCGGAAAGAGACCATCACGGATACACACGCGGTTGATGCATTTTAATTAAGTTAAGTTTCAAGTTCTCTACAACCGGATATTAACAAATTCCCATCTTCCCATAACCGCGGGCACGGCTTTCGAAAGTTCAAAACCCTGCAGGGGTGTCCCAACTTAGCCCATCACAAGCTCTCACGGTCAACGAAGGATATTCCTTCTCCCAGGAAGACCCGATTAGACTCGGAATCCCGGTTATAAGACATCTCGACAATGGTAAAACAAGACCAGCGAAGCCGCCCGATGTGCCGACATCCTGATAGGACCTGCACATATCTTGTTCTCAGGGCAACACCGGATTGTCCAAACTTCCGGTAGGCCAGCCCAGAGTTGCCCCTGGTGGCCACCGGCGGCTGACAGGTTCGGACCAACACTTAGACAAGCACTGGCCCGGGGGGGTTAAAATAAAGATGACCCTTGAATCTGCAGAACCCAAGGGAAGGTGATAGGTTGTTAGTGCAAATGTAAAACCAAGGTTGGGCCTTGATGGAGGAGTTTTATTCAAAGCGAACTGTCAAGGGGTTCCCGTAACACCCAACCGCGTAAGGAACGCAAAATCAAGGAACATAACACCGGTATGACGGAAACTAGGGCGGCAAGAGTGGAACAAAACACCAGGCATAAGGCCGAGCCTTCCACCCTTTACCAAGTATATAGGTGCATTAAAGTAAACAAGATATAATAATGATATCCCAACAATAATCATGTTCCAACAAGGAACAAACTCCGTCTTCACCTGCAACTACCAACCCTATAAGAGGGGTTGAGCAAAGCGGTAACATAGCCAAACAACGGTATGCTAGGACAAGGTGGGTTAGAGGCTTGACATTGCAATATGGGAGGTATGATATAGCAAGTGGTAGGTGAGGATGGCAATTTTATCCATGGACATGGATACCTATGCATATCCAATCCGAATGGATAGGGTTTGGATATGCTTTTGCGCCCATAGGCAGCGCCCAAACCCGACCCGATTACTGGTGGATAGGGCATGGACATAATCTTGTACCCATGGATATATCCAAATCGTCGTCTGACTTAATGAGCAATATTCTGCTACCCCTACCCCATATTCACATGTCCCACTATAATTTTATTCTTTATCTAAAACAACCAAAAGAAATTACACAATCCCCACCGTAACATACTCCAACACACCTTCTCATCCTATTATCTACACTAATTAAATGACTTGTCGTTGAGAATCGGTGCCATCTCCTTGAGTTACTCCTCTCATTGCCCTAGAGGTGGCCACCGCTACCCCCAGGTAAGGTGGATCGCTACAGCAGCCACTACTGGCCTGCGACAACCCAGCTCCATATCTCCTTGACCCCTCCGTCTTCGCTTTTCCACACGCGCATTGATGCATGGCCGCAATAGTGGGACAATGCAAGGGCTATGACTGCACGGCAGGGAGTGAGCACACCAATGCAGAGTGCACATTGTGCAATGAGTTATGTCTTACGTATAGGTCTTGAGAGGACCCGATGGATATCCAATGGGTATGGATATCCATCGGATTTAGACATGGTCACAATTTTTCGCCCATGGATTTTTCATGGATGGGCTGGGACTGCCTTCATGGATATGGATATGGATTTGATATTGTTCAACCCGATCCAAACCCGACCCATTGCCATCCTTAGTGGTAGGTATCGCGGCATAGCAATAGACTGAGCAACTAGCAAGCAAAGATAGAAGTGATTTCGAGGGTATGGTCATCTTGCCTGCAAAGTACTCCGAGTTGACGTAAGCTTGATCCTCGTAAGCTTACTCAACGGGTTCGTCGATCATGTAATCGTCTCCCGGCTCTACCCAAAGCAAGAACACAAGCAAATGAAAACAAAAATCAACCACGGTGCAATGCGCAAGCAACATGATGCAAAACATGGCATGATATGCGGGATGTGCTATGCAATGCATATGCGTGCTCCGGGAGGAAAAGATTGAACTAGGCCTCAACTTGGCAAACCAAGTGCGCCGCTGGAAAGATGAGTTGATTTCGGTCGAAATCGATATAAAGATCATCGGAATCGGAAGCACGGATTGAAATGGCAAGCAAAACAATAATGGCACAATTCTGCGATTAACAGCACGATGCCATCTAGAATGCAACAAGAAACTAAGCTACTGCACTCCAACATAGCAACAAAGCACATGGAAGTGATCTACTCAAGATGCTTGACAAAAGATGAACACTGAGCTACGACTAAATCACACAAGAGCAGGTTCAAACAAGCATGGCAAAAGTGCAAAAGATAACAGCATCGCAGACTTAGTGAAAATACTAACATGTCAGGAATTAACATCAGGAAGCAATGTGAAAATACTAACATGTCAGGAATTAACATCAGGAAGCAATGTTTAGAGCAAGAAAACAACATGCTACAGGAACAGTACATAGCAAACAAAGGCATGGCATGAATCTACTCAAATCATATAACAAAAGTCCCTTACTGACCATAAGCCCAAAAGGATCAGAAGATATGATGGCACCCATGTAAACATAGCATGTTTCGTTAACAGATTTAGACTTTGCAGAAAACTGGACATGGCATAAACAGAATTATGAAGGCATGTTTGCGAGCTCGATGCACTCACCACAAGGCATTGCATGACAAGATAAGCATACTACCAGCAAGAAGACATGGTCATGAAGCTAAACATGGCAAGAACAAGATCATAGCATGCATGGATAAACTACAACAACCTTGGCAAAATTAATTAACACGTAAACAATCTGCCAGGAACATTTTATAGCAAAAGTAGAGCAAGATTGAGTCATGCTAGGGCACTCCATAAATGCAAACAGGGACATGGATGGATAGAGCACAACCATACGCCCAAATCATACTTACTGAACATACTCAAAAGAAGCATGGATCTCACTGTAGCAACATGAATACATGGCATAAAAATAACAGCAGAGCAAAGACTTAGTGAAATTCTAAGTCCCTGAAAACAACACTATTACGAGAGCTACTTTGCATGCATGTGCTAGTCACCACATTGATCACAAAAATACAAGGCATACACCCCTGTAAAGATGGCATGGCATAGCCCAAAACACATGTAGAGCTCATGCCCATATGATGCACACAACAAATATGGCAAAAATGACAAAAGCTCATGATCTGTTAAGAATCAGCACCTAACATTTTATAGCACTCCTGCATCAACGATTTGGGCATCAAGATGGACTCAAACAAGCATGGAACAATGGAACAAAATCAAGAGCACATCAAGATGAACATTTTAGTATCTCATGCGCACAAAACGGAGAAACAGTCATGAAGTTATGATGCGATGAACAGAGCATAAAATCATCACAGATTTAGGACTTAGTGGAATCTCACCCTCTGAGAAGTTGGATAGGGCGATGCGGGATGGAACGGTGCGGAACGGGGCACCGTGTTTGGATCGGGGACCTTGCGGATCCAGGACGAAGGGAAAGCAGCGGGACAACGCCGAGCAGGACGGGGCGGTGCAGGGGACGGGGTCTCCCGTTTGGTTCGGCGGACGACGGTGTTTGTGGACGAGGACGTGCAGCCGGCTAGAGAGAGAGGACCGAGGCCATGGCGACGGAGGGCGAGGGCGGCGCCGGTGCAGAGGGCCTCTGGCGGCGAAGGGACGGCGAGAACAAGGCGGATCCGGTGAAGGGCGGCGCTCGGTTGGCGGGACGTCGGGGGCGTGGGTCCAGAGAAGCGGTAGGGACGACGGGACTTGGGGCGGAGCACGGCGACAGCAGCGAGTCCCTGGAGAGGCGGCGGCGTCACGAGGAACGGCGGGCGGCGGGAGCAGGGCACACAAGGCACCGGCGGACGGCGGGACCGGCGAGGCGCCGACGCAGCAGAGGAAGCCGGCGACGGCAGGCTTGTGGGAGCGGGAGCTCCTGGTGATGGAGCGAGGGAGCGAGGGACGCGGGGCGCTCGGGGCCTGGTTCGGCCCGAAGCGGGCCGCCGATGGGCCGCGGCGGAGGAGCGGGGCGCAGGGACACGTGGCCGCGCCTGGTTGGGCGAGGGCGGCGGCCAGCTGACGTGGCACGACGCCATTGGTCGGAGCGATGTGGAGGGTTCAGTGGACATGTCCGGCGGGATGAAATGTCCGGCGGCAGCGGGGGAAGAAGAGTATGGTTTCATCCGCGAAATTTTCGGAGGGAAACACATATATATAGGTAGGAGGAGGTAGGAGTGTCCAAATAAGGTGCGGTTTTCGGCCACGAGATCGTGATCGAACGGCCGAGAGGATGGAGGGGGTTTTGATGGGTATTGGGCCACTTTGGAAGGGTGTTGGGCTGCAACACACACGAGGCCTTTACGGTTCCCCGGTTAACCGTTGGAGTATCAAACGGACTCCAAATGGCACGAAACTTGACAGGCGGTCTACCGGTGGTGTACCAAGGCTGCTTGGCGGTGTACCAAGGCCGCTTGGCAAATCTCGGTCCATTCCGAGAAGGTTTAACACCCGCTCATGAAAGGAGAACAAAAGGGTCGTCGGAGGACATAGGAGTGTCGGATTGCGAAACGGACAACGGGGAAAATGCTCGGATGCATGAGACGAACATGTATGCAAATGCGATGCACATGATGACATGATATGAAATGCATGACATGGACAAAATGCAAAACAAAAACAAAACCCAACCATGAAGGGAAACTCACAACACATCTTCGGAAAAGGCAAGAGTCAGAGTACAAATATGGAAAGTTGTATCCGGGGCGTTACAACACTCCACCACTACAAGAGGATCTCGTCCCGAGATCTAGGACGACACCGGAGGGAAAAGGAAGAGGAAGATAAGAGGTAAAACTAAGTTTCTTCTTTGACAAATGGGTGAAACCAAAGAACCTTACCATGGCCTTTAGACGCTTTCGCCTCTGTTGGCGCTTGGGGGGATCTTTGTCTTCCTCCTCCTCGTCATTCTTGGGGGTATCAACCATGTAGACATCATAGGTGGAGGTTACCGCCCAGCGGCCAATGTGTAGGTAGCAATGGGTGATGCAACACCATGTGTACCCTCAACATCTTCATCCATGTCGGTTGCCTCTTCAGAGGCGTAGTCCAATACGCCGGTTAAATCTTCAACCATAGTGACTAGGTGGGTGGTGGGTGGGATGTAAGTTTCCCTATCATAGGCTTTACATCTGATTTGATCATAGACCGAGGATTTCCCGTCCAAAATATCAAGGTTCTAGATTTGATCTAGCATCTCGTTCAATAGTGAGAGGTCTGCCAGGTCGATCTCCTAGCAATAGGTGAGGCTAACCCGTAGTATGCTCGGCGGGCCATGTGACTCATCCTCGGAGCACGGGTCGGCAAGGGTTGACTCCTGGGCCAGCAACTGGGTGACCGGGTCTGGACTCAGAGTTGATTCTGATGTGAGACCTAATCCGAGGTCTGGGTCTACGGTTGGATCCGGGGTTAAGACCACGGTGTCCATGGACGGCCCAAGCTGACTTGACACCCAACCTGAAAAAACAAGATCATCGCGGGAATCGGTAGCGTATTCAAAGCTCCCAAATCTAATTATTTGACCTGGGGCGAAACTTTTGACTCAGCTGAGGTGAACGCTTGAATAAGCGTGCATGACGATGCTGCCAAACGTGAAAAGTTGGTCGGGTCCCCGCAGCCGATGTTATCATTGATCTGAAGACGAGTCATTGATTCTTTGCGACCAAACAACTAGACCTGTGTGGGCTACCAATGCCGGTGCAAAAATTAGTTGATCTCGGGTAGGGGTTCCTGAGCTGTGAGTCTAGGAGCAATGGTAAAACTAGACGAGGGAGACAATGTTTTAACCAGGTTCGGACCCTCTCAAAGAGGTAAGACCCTATGTCTCGCTTGGATTGTATTGATCCGATGGTGCAATGAATATAGGATGATCTACCTCGAGATGGGATGATTGTGTTCTAAACCCTAAGGCTTGTGTTTGTGCCTCCAAAGACTAAACCCCTCGGCTTATATAGGCATGATGCGGCTTGAAGCAACGTTGGTATTTCCCCAAAGAGGAAGGGATGATGCAGCACATCAGCGGTAGGTATTTCCCTCAGATGTGAAACCAAGGTTACCGAACTAGTAGGAGAACCAAGCAACACAACGTAAACAACACCTGCACAGAGATAACAAATCCTCACAACCCGACTTGTTAAAGGGGTTGTCAATCCCTTCCGGGTACGGCGCCTCGAGATAGGCAAACGGACGTGAGATAAATTGTAGTAGATTGATAGATCAAACGCCAAATAAAATAAATAAGAATAAATTGCAGCAAGGTATTTTTGTGTTTTTAGTTTAATATATCTGAAAATAAAAGCAAAGGAAAAGTAGATCGCAAAGGGAAATATATGAGAAAGAGACCCGGGGGCCGTAGGTTTCACTAGTGGCTTCTCTCGAGAAAAACAGCAAACAGTGGGTGAACAAATTACTGTTGGGAAATTGATAGAACTTCAAATACTCATGACGATATCCAGGCAATGATCATTACATAGGCATCACGTCCAAGATTTGTAGACCGACTCCTGCCTACATCTACTACTATTACTCCACACATCGACCATTATCCGACATGCATCTAGTGTATTAAGTTCATGGAGAAACGGAGTAATGCAATAAGAATGATGACATGATGTAGACAATACCTATCTATGTAGAGATAGACCCCATCGTTTTATCCTAAGTAGCAACGATACATACGTGTCGGTTCCCCTTCTGTCACTGGGATCAAGCACCATAAGATCGAACCCACTACAAAGCACCTCTTCCCATTGGAATATAAATAGATCAAGTTCGCCAAAAAACCAAATATGGAAGAAGAAATGTGAGGCTGGTGCGTCTCCAATGTATCTATAATTTTTGATTGTTCCATGCTATTATATTATCTGTTTTGGATGTTTAATGGGCTTTAATATCCTCTTTTATATTATTTTTGGGACTAACCTATTAACCGGAGGCCCAGTGTCAGATTCTGTTTTTTTGCCTATTTTAGAGTTTTGCAGAAAAGAAATACCAAACGGAGTCCAAACGGAATGAAACATTTGCGATGACCTTTCTTGGACCGAAAGCAATCCAGAAGACTTGGAGTCGAAGTCTGGAACTCCAGGAGGAAACCACGAGGAAGGAGGGCGCGCCCAGGGGGTAGGCGCGCCCCCACCCTCGTGGGCCCCTTGTAGCTCCCCCGACGTACTTCTTTCGCATATATATACTCTTATACCCTAGAAACATTAGGGAGAGCAAAGAAACCACGTTTCCACCGCCGCAACCTTCTGTACCCATGAGATCCCATCTTGGGGCCTTTTCCGGTGATCTACCAGAGGGGGAATCGACCACGGAGGGCTTCTACATCAACACCATTGCCTCTACGATGAAGCGTGAGTAGTTTACCACCGACCTTCGAGTCCATAGTTATTAGCTAGATGGCTTGTTCTCTCTCGTTGATTCTCAATACAAAGTTCTCCTCGATGTTCTTGGAGATCTATTCGATGTAATACTCTTTTGCGGTGTGTTTGTTGAGATCCGATGAATTGTGGATTTATGAACAAGATTATCTATGAATATTATTTGGTTCTTCTCTGAATTCTTATATGCATGATTTGATATCTTTGCAAGTCTATTCGAATTATCGGTTTAGTTTGTCCTACTAGATTGATCTTTCTTGCAATGGGAGAAGTGCTTAGCTTTGGGTCAAATCTTGCGGTGTCCTTTCACAGTGATAGTAGGGGCGGCAAGGCACGTATTGTATTGTTGCCATCAAGGATAAAAATATGGGGTTTATATCATATTGCCTAAGTTTATCCCTCTACATCATGATCTTGCTTAATGTGCTACTCCGTTCTTATGAACTTAATACTCTAGATGCATGCTAGATAGCGGTCGATGTGTGGAGTAATAGTAGTAGATGCAGAATCAT
Source organism: Triticum urartu (assembly GCF_003073215.2). Taxonomy (NCBI): domain Eukaryota; kingdom Viridiplantae; phylum Streptophyta; class Magnoliopsida; order Poales; family Poaceae; genus Triticum; species Triticum urartu. Next base: position 380,316,170 of record NC_053024.1, on the reverse strand, counting down.
TTCGATCTACTTGACACAGACGTGATGCCTATATTCATGATCATTGCCTTAGATATCTTCATAACTATGCGCTTTTCTATCAATTGCTCGACAGTAATTTGTTCACCCGCCGTAATACATGCTATCTTGAGAGAAGCCACTAGTGAAACCTATGGCCCCCGGGTCTCTTTCCTATTATATTATATCTCTTTTATTTACATCGCATCTTGTTTACTATTTTGCAATCTTTACTTTCCAATCTATGCAACAAAAATACCAAAAATATTACTTTACTATCTCTATTAGATCTCACTTTTGCGAGTGACCGTGAAGGGATTGACAAACCCTTTATCATGTTGGTTGCAAGGTTCTTGATTGTTTGTGCAGGTACTAGGTGACTTGTGCGTTGTCTCCTACTGGATTGATACCTTGGTTCTCAAAACTGAGGAAAATACTTATGCTACTTTGCTGCATCACCCTTTCCTCTTCAAGGGAAAACCAACGCAAGCTCAAGAGGTAGCAAGAAGGATTTCTGGTGCCATTGCCGGGGAGATCTATGCCAAGTCAAGACATACCAAGTACCCACCATAAACTCTTCTCCCTCACATTTCATTATTTGCCATTCGCCTCTCCTTTTCCTCTCCCCCACTTCTAAAATGATTTTCGAAAATATTTGCCTTTTCTTCGCCTTCTTCCCGTATGTATCTTTGTTTGTGTTTCCATGTGCCTTCCATTTGCTTGCATCTTTGCTTACTAAAAATCTATTGATATGGATCCACTTAAAGTGTTCTACTGGGATCATCTTGGATCCTTATGCGCTTGTGCTGAAACCTCAACTAACCTAGTTGATGGGAAATCTTTAGATGAGCATGACCATTTTGTGTGTCACCATTTGTCTGAAAAAGGGAGACTCTGATGGGATCAAATAAACAAATTCTTGTTTTATGCTTGGAATCTTTGTGAAATTTATGATTTTACTTGTTGCTCTAAGAACCCTAAAAAACACCTCCCCTACCTATGTCAGTTTAATGATAATGAAATCTTATCTTCTTATGCAAAGGGTGTTTATAGTTACTATGATATCGAACAAATTGAAGAATTTGTTGCTTTTAAGGGTGCTTATGAAGTTGCTTCTTTGATTGAAAAGTATGATATTACTCTCTACGAATCTAAAATTTTTGACATACTTAAATATTGCTATGAGAACTATGCTCATAATGTCTATGTTAAAGAATTTATTGAAATAATGACCGCTGCTTTGGAAGAAAATAATGATATGCATGGATCTATAGATAATTATGATTCTGACGATTTGATTGAAATATCCCTTGATGAACATGATTCTTGCTATTCTTGTGGCCATGATGCCAATATTTATGAAGATGAATTTGATATAGTTCCTTATGTTAAACATCAGATCGTTGCTATTGCACCCATACTTGATAGTTCCTTCGATGAAAAGCATGATTGAAATGATGTTATTATAAATTCTCTTAATGTCAATTGTGTTAATGATATGCAAAACCTCAAGCTTGGGGATGCTAGTTTTGCTATGACTACTATTTGTTGCAATGATCATGATTGGGGTGATTCTTTTTATGATCTTGAAAATTTATTTAAGCCCCATGATGAATATGAGATTGATAATAATGTTCGCAATAATATTGAAAGTGGGTTTGGAAGAGTGTCAACTTTAGATCCCACATATTTGGAGAATGTTCTATCTTATGAAGTTTTTTATAAAAGTGGGTTTGGAGAGGTCATGACTTTAGTTAATGTTAATCCTACTATTTTGGAAGAGTTTCAACTTTGCATACATGTGGATCGTGTTAAGAATATGTTTTGTGATAGCTATATTGTTGAATTTGCTAATGATCCTACACGTAATTATTATGAGATAGGAAAATATGGTTGTAGAAATTTTCGTGTCACTAAATTACCTCTCGTTATGTTGAGATTGCTATTGTTTCTTTCTCCTTCCTTACATATGCTAGTCTTTGCTTGTCTTGATAATTTGTTTGCTTATATAATGCCTATGCCTAGGAAGTATGTTAGACTTAGATGTGATTTTCATATGCTTCATTATGCTCCCTTCGTGTTTCAATTGCTATCTTTCATGTGAGCATCATTAAAATTATAGATGCCTAGCTTAATAGCTTTAGAGAATAGCGCTTGTTGGGAGGCAACCCAATTTTATTTTTGTTCTTGCTTTTTAGGTCATGTTTTGCTTTTAATAAATCATCTAGCCTCTGGTTAGATGTGTTTTTTGTGTTTTAGTTAGTGTTTGTGCCAAGTAAGACCTTTGGGATAGCTTACGGTGATAGTTGATTTGATCCTGCTGAAAAACAGAAACTTTTGGGCCCAGGAGATTAGTTTTAATTTTGAACAGAAGTGTGATAAAATACTGATTCCATTTTAGAGGATTAATAAACAAATTATCTAGGACTTCCTAATTTTTCAGAATTTTCGGAGTTACAGAAGTATTCAAAACTTACAGATTGCTACAGACTGTCCTGTTTTTGACAGATTCTGTTTTTCGTGTGTTGTTTGCTTATTTTGATGAATCTATGAGTAGTATCGGGGGGGTATGAACAATAGAGAAGTTGGAATACAGTAGGTTTAACACCAATATAAATAAAGAATGAGTTCATTACAATACCTTAAAGTGGTGGTTTATTTTCTTATACTAACGGAGCTCATGAGATTTTCTGTTGAAGTTTTATGTTGTGAAGTTTTCAAGTTTTTGGATAAAGATTTGATGGATTTTGGAATAAGGAGTGGCAAGAGCCTAAGATTGGGGATGCCCAACACACGCCAAGGTAAAATTCAAGGACAACCAAAATCCTAAGCTTGGGGATGCCCCGGAAGGCATCCCCTCTTTCGTCTTCGTCTATCGGTAACTTTACTTGAGGCTATATTTTTATTCACCACATGATATGTGTTTTGCTTGGAGCGTCTTGTATTATTTGAGTCTTTGCTTTTTATTTTACCACAGTCATCCTTGTTGTACACACCTTTTGGGAGAGACACGCATGAATCGGAATTTATTAGAATACTCTATGTGCTTCACTTATATCTTTTGAGCTAGATAATTTTGCTCTAGTGCTTCACTTATATCTTTTTAGAGCACGGTGGTGGTTTTAGTTTATGGAAATTATTTATCTCTCATGCTTCACATATATTATTTTGAGAGACTTTTAGAACAGCATGGTAATTTGCTTTGGCTATAAAACTAGTCCTAATATGATGGGCATCCAAGATGGGTATAATAAAAACTTTCATATAAAGTGCGTTGAATACTATGAGAAGTTTCATTCTTTATGATTGTTTTGAGATATGAAGAAGGTGATATTAGAGTCATGCTAGTAGATTAGTTGTGAATTTGAGAGATAATTGTGTTAAAGTTTGTGATTCTCGTAGCATGCACGTATGGTGAATCGTTATGTGATGAAATTGGAGCATGATATATTTATTGATTGTCTTCCTTATGAGTGGCGGTTGGGGACGAGCGATGGTCTTTTCCTACCAATCTATCCCCCTAGAAGCATGTGCATAGTACTTCGTTTCGATAACTAATAGATTTTTGCAATAAGTATGTGAGTTCTTTATGACTAATGTTGAGTCCATGGATTATACGCACTCTCACCCTTCCACCATTGCTAGCCTCTCTAGTACCGCGCAACTTTCGCCGATACCATAAACCCACCGTTTACCTTCCTCAAAACAGCCGCCATACCTACCTATTATGGCATTTCCATAGCCATTCCGAGATATATTGCCATGCAACTTTCCACCGTTCCGTTTATTATGACACGCTCCATCATTGTCATATTGCCTTGCATGATCATGTGGTTGACATCGTATTTGTGGCAAAGCTACCATTCATAATTCTTTTATACATGTTACTCTTGATTCATTGCACATACCGGTACACCACCGGAGGCATTCACATAGAGTCATATTTTTTTTCTAAGTATCGAGTTGCAATTCTTGAGTTGTAAGTAAATAAAAGTGTGATGATCATCATTATTAGAGCATTATTCCAGTGAGGAAATGATGATGGAGACTATGATTCCGACACAAATCGGAATGAGACTCCGGACGAAAAAGATAAAAAAATAGGCCAAAAAAGAGAGGGCCCAAAAAATGAGAGAAAAAGAGAGAAGGGACAATGCTACTATCCTTTTTCCACACTTGTGCTTCAAAGTAGCACCATGATCTTCATGATAGAGAGTCTCTTATTTTGTCACTTTCATATACTAGTGGGAATTTTTCATTATAGAACTTGACTTGTATATTCCAATGACGGGCTTCCTCAAAATGCCCTAGGTGTTCATGAGCAAGCAAGTTGGATGCACACCCACTTAGTTTCTTTTTGAGCTTTCATACACTTATAGCTCTACTGCATCAGTTGCATGGCAATCCCTACTCACTCACATTGATATCTATTGATGGGCATCTCCATATCCCGTTGATACGCCTAGTCGATGTGAGACTATCTTCTCTATTTTGTCTTCTCCACAACCACCCCTCTATTCCACCTATAGTGTTATATCCATGGCTCACGCTCATGTATTGCGTGAAGATTGAAGAATTTTGAGAACATCAAAAGTATGAAACAATTGCTTGGCTTGTCATCAGGTTGTGCATGATTAAATATTTTGTGTGATGAAGATAGAGCATAGCCAGACTATATGATTTTGTAGGGATAGCTTTCTTTGGCCATGTTATTTGAAGAAGACATGATTGCTTTGTTAGTATGCTTGAAGTATTATTGTTTTTATGTCAATATTAAACTTTTGTCTTGAATCTTTTGGATCTGAACATTCATGCCACAGTAAATAAAATTACATTGATAATTATGTTAGGTAGCATTCCACATCAAAAATTCTGTTTTTACCATTTACCTACTCGAGGATGAGCAGGAATTAAGCTTGGGGATGCTTGATACGTCTCCAACATATCTATAATTTTTGATTGCTCCATGCTATTATATTATCTGTTTTGGATGTTTAATGGGCTTTAATATGCTCTTTTATATTATTTTTGGGACTAACCTATTAACCAGAGGCCCTGTGCCAGTTTCTCTTTTTTTGGCCTATTTTAGAGTTTTCCAACAAAGGAATACCAAATGGAGTCCAAACGGAATGAAACCTTCGCGATGATCTTTCTTTGACCGAAAGCAATCCAGAAGACTTGGAGTCCAAGTCTGGACTCCACGAGGAAGCCACGAGGCAGGAGGGCGCGCCTAGGGGGTAGGCATGCCCCCACCCTCGTGGGCCCCTCGTAGCTCCACCGACGTACTTCTTTCGCATATATATACTCTTATAGCCTAGAAACATCAGGGAGAGCAACGAAACCACTTTTCCACCGCTGCAACCTTCTGTACCCGTGAGATCCCATCTTGGGGCCTTTTCCGGCGATCTGCCGGAGGGGGAATCGATCACAGAGAGCTTCTATATTAATACCATTACCTCTCCGATGAAGCGTGAGTAGTTTACCACAGACCTTCGGGTCCATAGTTATTAGCTAGATGGCTTCTTATCTCTCTTTGATTCTCAATACAAAGTTCTCCTCGATGTTCTTGGAGATCTATTCGATGTTATACTCTTTTGCGGTGTGTTTGTCGAGATCCGATGAATTGTGGATTTATGGACAAGATTATCTATGAATATTATTTGGTTCTTCTCTGAATTCTTATATGCATGATTTGATATCTTTGCAAGTCTCTTCGAATTATCGGTTTAGTTTGGCCTACTAGATTGATCTTTCTTGCAATGGGAGACGTGCTTAGCTTTGGGTTCAATCTTGCGGTGTCCTTTCCCAGTGACAGTAGGGGCAGCAAGGCACGTATTGTATTGTTGCCATCGAGGATAAAAAGATGGTGTTCATATCATATTGCTTGAGTTTATCCCTCTACATCATGTCATCTTGCTTAATGTGTTACTCCGTTCTTATGAACTTAATACTCTAGATGCATGCTAGATAGTGGTCGATGTGTGGAGTAATAGTAGTAGATGCAGAATCGTTTCGATCTACTTGACACGGGCGTGATGCCTATTGAGGGAGTCCTGGATTAGGGGGTCTCCAGACAGCCGGACTATATCCTTTGGCCGGACTGTTGGACTATGAAGATACAAGATTGAAGACTTCGTCCCGTGTTCGGATGGGATTCTCCTTGGCGTGGAAGGCAAGCTAGGCAATACGGATATGTAGATCTCCTCCCTTGTAACCGACTCTGTGTAACCCTAGCCCCTCCGGCGTCTATATAAACCGGAGGGTTTAATCCGTAGGACAACACACAATCATACCATAGGCTAGCTTCTAGGGTTTAGCCTCTACGATCTCGTGGTAGATCAACTCTTGTAATACTCATATCATCAAGAACAATCAAGCAGGACGTAAGGTATTACCTCCATCAAGAGGGCCCGAACCTGGGTAAACATCGTGTCCCCTGCCTCCTGTTATCATCTGCCTTAGACGCACAGTTCGGGGCCCCCTACCCGAGGTCCTCCAGTTTTGACACCGACATTGGTGCTTTCATTGAGAGTTCCACTGTGTCGTCAGCATAAGGCTTGATGGCTCTTTCGATCATCAGTAGCGATGTGGTCCAGGGTGAGGTTTTCCTCCCCGGGCAGATCTTTGTATTCAGTGGCTTCGCACTGTAGGCCAATTCGCTTGTCCATCTGGAGCAGATCGAGAGCTACGCCCCTGGCCATCATGTCAGATTCGGAAACTTAAATTACACTGCCGACATCCATGGAGACTTGATCTTCGACGGATTCGAGCCCGTGTCAGGTGCACCGCATAGTCACGACGAGCACGACGTAACTCTGCCATCAGACAGTGTTCGGGAGATCGCATCTGCAACTACTCCGGCCTTCAATCCGGAGCAAATTGCGCCATCCAGGGACGGAGGGATAGACCCCGCCAGCGAGGCCGCATTCTCAGTGGCGATGGAGCCGGATACTGACTTCACCCTTTACGAGAGCCGTGTCACCGAACCATTGGATTCGTCTCCGGCCACGGACTCCGAGCTGCTTGCATCCGTGCCTATCGAATCCGACTGGGTGCCGATCATGGAGTTCACCTCCACGGATATCTTTCAACACTTGCCTTTCGGCGATGTGCTAAATTCATTAAGGTCTCTCTCCTTGTCAGGAGAACCTTGGCCAAACTATGTCCGGCTAGAATGGGATGCGGACGACGAAGAAATTCGATGCCCACCCACCACCCACTTAGTAGCCACTGTCTACGACTTAACCGACATGCTCAACTTAGACTCCGAAGACATCGACGGCATGGACGAAGATGCAGGAGACGAACAGGAACCAGCGCCCACAGGGCGCCGGACAGCCATTTCATCACATGACATATACATGGTGGATACACCCAAAGAAGGCAATGCGAAGAGACAGCGGAGGATGGCCCCTCCAAGAAGCAACCCAAGTGCCAACGTCAGCGGCGCCGTCTAAGTCCCGCCATAGCAAAAACAGCGATAACGGCGCAAGAAGAAAATAACAGTCCAGTAGTCTCTAGAGGAAACGACGACCACATTGCCCCGGCGGCAGAGCACGATGAAGCTGCAAGTGGCGAACATAGTACGGATCCGACGTCCGAACACGGCGACGCCGAGGATAAACCTCATCAAACCCCCTCTCGGGAGGAAAACAGTCCGGATGAAGATGCACACATCATCCCGGAAACGCACTTGGAGCAAGAGAACTTCCACAGAAGGCTTATTGCCACATCGAGGAGTCTGAAGAAGCAGAAGCAAAGGCTTAAGGCCGCACAAAATACGCTCAACAGCAGGTGGAACAAAGTGCTCGACAACAAAGCAAAGTACGGTGGAAGTTACCACACAAAGGGCTATCCAAAGCACAAGCTACTACCTGAATTCGATGATGAGGCCTTAGAGCCCACACAACCAAAAAATAAAACGGCCAACCGGCCGGATCCACCACCTTGTGACCGCGATAGAGCGGCTAACAAAGTCACAAATAAGTCAACACACGATCTACAAGAGGACTTGCGCCAAAAGTTTGGTACGACCAGATCCATCTATGGATCTAGGAAGCGCGCTCCGGCACAAAATCAAAATCGAATACTACAACCGTCTGAATGCCATGGCACGTCCCAATACAGGGGTGCCGCACGCCCCCTATGTTTCACCGATGAGGTGCTGGACCACGAATTCCCAGAAGGATTCAAACGAGTGAACATAGAGGCGTACGACGGGACCACAGACCCTGGGGTCTGGATAGAGGACTTTATCCTCCATATCCATATGGCTCACGGAGACGATCTCCATGCCATCAAATACTTGCCCCTCAAGCTTAAAGGACCAGCTCGGCACTGGCTGAAAAGCCTCCCCGAAAACTCAATCGGAAGTTGGGAGGAGCTCGAGGATGCTTTTTGGGCTAATTTTCAAGGAACCTATGTCCGACCTCCGGATGCAGACGATTTAAGCTATATAATTCAACAACCCGGAGAGTCCGCCCGAAAGCTTTGGAACAGGTTTCTCACTATGAAGAACCAAATCGTCGACTGTCCGGACGCCGAAGCCTTAGCAACTTTCAAACACAGCGTCCGAGACAAATGGCTTGCCAGACACCTCGGCCAAGAAAAATTGAGAACAATGGCAGCCCTAACAAGCCTCATGACCCGCTTTTGCGTGGGCGAAGATAGCTAGTTTGCCCGCAGTAGCACCAGCGACCCAAGCACATCCGAAGTCAAGGATGGCAATGGAAAATCATGATGCAATAAAAACAAGCATCGAAATAAAGAAGATAGCCCAGATAATACGGCGGTCAACACCGGATTCAGGGGCTCTCGGCCAGGTCATCGGAAAAAGCCTTTCAAAGGCAGCAGAGATGGACCGTCTGGCCTAAACAAGATTCTTGACAAACTATGTCAGATTCATCGCACCCCCGGTAAACCTGCAAATCACACCCACAGAGAATGTTGGGTCTTCAAGCAGGCCGGTAAGCTAAACGCCGAACACAAGGGGGGAGATTCCAAGCGAAGATGAGGACGAACCTCGCCAGCAAAGCACCAGAGGACAGAAAAAATTCCCACCAGAGGTCAAAACAGTAAACACGATCCATGTGACGAAGAGGATAAGCAAATATGCACTCCGAGACACACGCGCCATAGAGCCCGTCACCCCTAGGTTCAACCCCTAGTTGGCCTGCCCGATCACTTTTGATCGCGGGGATCACGCGACAAGCATCCGACACGAAGGATTGGCTGCCTTGGTGTTAGACCCAATAATAAACGGATACCATCTCACATGAGTCCTCATGGACGGCGGCAGTGGTCTAAATCTGATATATCAGGACACAGTCTGCAAAATGGGGATAGACCCGACACAAATAAGCCACAGTAATACTACCTTCAAGGGAGTAATACCAGGCTAAGAGGCCCGCTGTACGGGCTCTCTATTGCTAGAGGTTGTATTCGGTTCTCCCGATAACTTCCGAAGCGAAAGGTTAACTTTCCACATCGCTCCATTCCGAAGTGGCTATCAAGCACTGCTCGGAAGAACGGCTTTCGCTCATTTTAATGCCATACTGCATTACGCTTCTCTCAAGCTTAAGATGCCCGTTCTGCGTGGCACCATCACAGTTAGCAGAAATACTGAGCGTTTTCTACCCACGGAAGAGTGTGCGGCGGCTTTAACAGCCGAGCACTAGACGGCCTCACCAACCAGAAAAAATGACAGGTCGTCAAGACCACGGGCACAGTTCGACGAGTCCGGTGCACCATTACATATACATGAGATTGGTTTGATGATCAAACCCTCCCAGACGGTACCAGGGGCTTCTCGCGTGTAATCAGGGCTAGTCCGGCTCAACTTGACTTATCCTGAATTTTAATAGTTTATTGATAATAACCAATTTTTTGGCATAGCAACTTTCACCTAAGTTCTTCTCTTTTACAGATGACAATCGTGCTACACCCGTCTAGGACACGGCACAACGGAGACAGAGACGCAGACGTGCAGCAGGGACCCGATCAAAGGTTTCTTTTCAGATTAAGACCCTACGTAAACCTTTTTTACTGTCTCTTGTTGTTCACATCCTCTGGATACTCAATACAACCGAGAAGGATGCCAACGTTATTGGCATGTGGCCACGTCAGGATATTGCACGTACCTGGACACTCGGGGTTTATTATTAAGGGCATCGTTCAGCCCAGCATATGTTATAAAGACCGAATACCTTAGGGAGTGTTCGGCGTCGCGAGTTTGGCCTTATATGCATCAGCTATGAATCATGTCTTTGGTCAAATGTTGGGTTTTCCCGGCTCCCATGTTTTGGTACCTTACGTTCCGCTATATCGGCTAAGGTAGCACTGGGAGAACTACTGCGATTGTGGCCTGGTTCATCTGGATGAGCACCTCAGTAGAGAAAGCTGAAAACTGACTGTCATGATAAAGCGCGAGACTAGTCAACCACTCGATGACTCAACAGAATCTTCGGGATTCCTCCGCATTAACAAAGGGTCATTTCCCAGTCATGTACGTACGCGCCCCGTATTCAGACGAGCACAGAAGTACCTATATAGTAGCCCCACCGTCAAACTCCTATGGCTAAGTGAAAGTGTTAAAGCAATATAGTCCGATTGCCTCGTTCGCCGCGCTACCACCTCCTTAATGGACCAAGACGTTGGATCAAGTGTGAATACACATTTTTTGCGAACACCCCCTCATTATATGCGTGGGGGCGGAAGCCGACGACTGCAAACTTTCAGGTTATATACATATATACATAAACGACCACACAGGAGGCATAATAATACTTTCAGGCAAAAGTATAAACATAGCCTTGATAACTCAATAAAACATTGTTTTTACAATGGGAGTACATGTCACTAGAACATAACATTCTTCGAGCACTGAGCCTCTATCGCATGAGCTCCTTCAAGAACTTCTTTAAAGTAGTGCTCGGCAGCCACTCGGCCTACGGCCGAACCCTGTGTTGTAACAGTGGTGGCCTCCATCTCCGCACAGTATGTCTTGACACGGGCAAAGGCCATCTGCGCACCCTCTATGCACGCCGACCTCTTCATAGCATCGATGTGCGGCACAGCACCAAGGAATTGTTTCACTGAACTAAAGTAACTATTCGGCCATGGCCCTCCCGACCACAGATGATCCACAACAGACCTCATGGAAAGTCCGGACAACCTATGGAGCTCGGCTCACTCGGCCATTAGCTCATTCAACAACAGTGAATGCATTGGAGCATGGAACTGTGACCAGAACAGCTTTTCCACTTCGTGATATTTTTGATCCTTGAAATACTCGGCCGCATCAGCAGCACTTGCCGCCAAATCCACGTAGGCGTCCGCAGAACTCCATAGTTGATCAAGAGGAGCATACTTCGGATCTCCGAACTTAGTTCGCAACAAGAAGGGCTTCCCAGCCATGATATTCGCAGCTTGACGCAGCTCCTCCTTCGCCGCTCTGATTTTGGAGCGGGCTTCCTTGGCTGCTACCATGGCCTTCTCTAGGTCCGTCGCCCTTGCTCGACTTTCTTTTTCAAGAAGCTTGTAACGGTCAGCGGCATATTTTAACTCCACGGCCATCTGGGCTATTCTTTCCTTGCTCTCTGTTCGGCCCTCGGCTCTTCGACCGCCTTTAGAGCGGCCGCATCGCTATTCCTTGCTTGTTCCTTGGCTCGGGCAAGCTCCGCCCGAAGGGTCCCCATGGTGGCAGCTCCATCTGCAGTCACAACATATTAAAGATACTGGCATCATGCTCCTCTTCCTATATGTTGATCACCGGAGAAATCACTTACCATGTGCCTTGTCAAGCCGCTTGTTGACAAGCATGATGTCGGCATATGCCACATCAAGTTGCCGCTTTAGCTTGGCAAACCCATCAGTCTGGCTAGCCACCGGAGCTTCAGCCACCTGCACATAAAGGCGGTCTGGTTATTACCTGGGACTATGATCCTCTGTTTGCCACCGTTTTCAACGACAACCAGCGTCTCAGGGGCTACTATCTGCATAGGGCACACCTAACGTGTGCAGTACTGTCAAAAACATACACTATTTCACGTACCTCAAAGCCTTTCAGCAGACTCATAAAAGCTTCATGCAATCTGCTTTCAGCGGATGAAATCCTTTCAATTACCGTACCCATTACTACAAAAAAATACACTTCCGTGATGATACGTGTTTGTCACAGTAGGTCGCGTTTTTTGTCATGCATGTACATCCATGACGATTTTATGATAGAATCAAGATAGGCATACCTGTGCTGTCGTAGAAGTGTTCCATGACATTACCAAAATTATCATCACAGAAGTGTGCACTTCGATGACGATAAATCGCGCGTCACAGAAGTGCTTTCGTCAAGGGTGACCGACACGTGGCATCCACCGTAATGGAACGCCGTTAAGCTATCAGGTCGGGTTTTGGATCCGATAACCCGTTAACAGCCCCGACCAATGGGGATTTTCCACGTGTAAAATCATCATTGGCTGGAGGAAACACATGTCGGCTCATCGGTGGGACATATGTCATCCACTCATTGGATAGAAGGCGCCTATGATACATCGACACATGGCACGACCCAACAGAGGCCCATTCCTGTGAAAAGGCCGGCCCATTTGACTTGGTCAAAATGTGGCGGGCCGACCCATGGAAAGCCTGTTAACGGCCTGTTCGCATATAGCCCATTTACAGCCCGCTAACCCAAGGCCTGTTACGCCCTATCCGAATTAGGCCCAGTAGCGTCATCTGGGCCATCCAATATGATTCCAGCCCGTTTTCACTTCTGCCCCATGTATGGCCCATGACGTCTTTCGGCCCATATGAGGCCCTTTGTAACTCTTGGCCTATTAACGACCCGTGGTGAAACTGGCCCGTAATGAATAGTGTATCACTTTACACTCATTAACGGCCCGTGGTGAAACTGGCCCGTAATGAACAGTGTATCACTTTATACCCATTAACGGCCCCTTATTCCATTGGGCCATTTCCAGTCCATGTTATCTTTCGGCCTTCTCAGAGCCCATTTATTCTTGGGCTCATTTCCAGCATTCGTTTACTTACGGCCCATTACTGTCATTTTCTGCTTGTGGGCCAAATTCAGCCTGTGGTTACAGTCGGCCCGTTTGTGGTCCGTTAATACGTTGGGCCGTTTTCATAGCGTCATCAAATACGGCCTATTAACGATGGCCCGTTATGGTCGTCCCATGAACGGACGATTCCAACTCTAGCCCGTTTACGGCCATAATACGGCCTGTTATTGGCCCATGTTTGGCCAATCGATCATACGGCCCATATAAGGCCCATTGATGATACGACCCGTAGAAGGCCCATTGTTTCTATGGCTCGTAGAAGGCCCATTGTTTCTATGGCCCGTAGAAGGCCCACTGTTTCTATGGCCCGTAGGAGGCCCAGTGTCACTACAGTAAATATTAGCCCATGGTTATTGTGGCCTAGTTTTAAAAAATAGGTTATTGCAGCCACTAGCAAACCGCAGAAAAAGAACTGCAATGACTACAAGCAAACAAATAAACAAGACAACAAGGAAATAAATAAGCAAGCAACTTACGCTAGGCTATCACGGCTATCACACATATTACATCCACTGGGCATCAAAGTTCGCCACCAGTGCAAATAAACGCGCCGACAAAAGAATATAAAAAACTGAGAGCACTTCAGAAGGCACTAGGCCTGGCCAGGTCGGCCCCCCCAAACAGCTGAAGAAGCTGAGTAGACCTCAGTTGTGTCAACGATAGGTGCATCAACACTAGATTTAAGGCATGATGGTGCGCACGGTAGTCCTCTGACATCTTCATTGCATCTTTGACTTCAAGTCGGAGCTGAGCTGAAGCAAGCCTTTTCGCTTTAAGTTGAGACTGAAGAAGTCGAACTGATTGAGGCAGCGACTGCATAGAGGTTGTCTCACACCTGCTGGTGAGTAGCTTCAACTCACTGTCTTCATCAAGACAAGACCTTGGGGTCATCTCGCTGTCCTCAAGATGGTTTGGCTCACTATCTTCCCTAAAGTTCTGCCTGGTGTAAGAGATACGAGTCTGAAAGAGAAACAAGGAGACACGTAACAGGTTTCACAATTATATAAGCAAATAAATGGATCTGTTCTGCATAAGGAACATGTTTTTACAACTACAATTTGAAACTGGTAGTTGTTGCAAACTTCCAATCAGATGTAAACAGCAAATCAAACAGCAGTGGAGGAAATGATGCCTATCCAAATCTATACTAGAACAAAGTTTGAAGGCTTGAGAAGGATGAACTTACATTACATGTTAACACGGGCTGGACAAAGCCCTTCTCCATGTTGATGGAAGGATAATTCAATAAATTCCCCAAAGAAAATTCTTTATAAGCGTTGCCATTATTCTACATTTTGCAAAGAGTAAATATAGATCAAATAATATTGGAAGAAACAGAGGATAATGAAGCTCAGGTGCAGACTGATGATACATAATCAAATAGCAATTAATTAAGTACAGCGTTACAAGGCAAAAGGGAGAGAGGTACTGACAAGAGCAATGCAGAGCCCATTATTGTTTTGAGATCGTATGATCCTTTGAGCAAGGAGATTCATCTAAAATTAGTTTTCATACAAGAGAGAAGGTAAGGCACAAGCAAAAATTTAGGAGTTCAAATTTTGAATTGATATCATAGACAGTACCTGACGCTGGGCTCCCAGCAGTTCTAATAGGGGTTTGGCCACTGGAGTAGGGGTCAAGTGTGGTACAGTTGGGCCTGTGTTTTCTGTGGCTGCTGATCTATCTGATTTAACATGTATCACTACCTTTTCCAAATACCTAGTTTGTACTCCTTGAGGATCTGCACTCACCCTCTTCCTTTTGGACATCTATTACGAAAGAACAACATTTGACTAGAAAAACATAGTGTGACGACACATGGAATAGGTACAGAAAATGGATAGGTATGGCATATACCCATATATGATGCTTAAACTAAGCAGATGGTGTAACAAAGTAGAAGTAATGCAAGAGGTCAAATGCAAAATATGTGCAACCAATACAACTTTGCAAAGTTAGAGCAAGCACCTTGATGGGTGAATAAGATAGGCCATCCTCCACCATGCCAAGTTTGTTAGCCAGTGGATCGTTCCGCAATATTCCTCTAGTGCGCCCATTCTCATATTCATTTTGATAATGTTCAATATCTGACATGCATGAAAACATAAAAACAAGTAAGATTTTCTTTGTAATGCAGAAGTGATTCTAATCCAATACTGCCTCCCTGTAAACCCCTTTGTGCTATCTCTGCAATTCTTTTAAAAGATGCCATGCATGCTGTAATTTGTTGTGTGCATTAATATAATGTGGCCTACTACTCAAAATATGAGAGCTCCAGAAGTGATGACACTTCGCAGATGATAGCTTCAACATATAGTAAAGAAGAACAAGTCGACCTGACCTGACAGATTCAAAATATACTAAGGGAGAACAACTCAACCTGACAAGTCAACCGCAAGAGAAGAGTGTCATCTTAAAGAAGAGCAGACGAGCAAGCAGATTGAAGATATTACAAGTATTTCAATACAATGTCGGTTGGCCACCCATGATGAACCAGAGCGCACAGAGAAATACTATTCTTTCCGGTCTCTCCATATGTGGCTCACATGCATTTCGAAACTAAAGTAGGAACATTTAGCTAACTAATTAAACATCTCTCAGTTTTACTAATATCAGCAATAATATCAGTTATGAATTTGTACAACCAAGATTGTTTAGCTCGATGGGTGGAGCAGTGCTATTACGACACGAACCATGTAGGCTGATTGTGGTCATCATGAAATGGGGAAAACATAAGCATGATGAGTACAGTGTTGACCGTGGCAGTGGGATGGCAGATCTGAAGCTGCAAACCGCGCAAAGGGTAGTTAGCAACTGATGTTTGCTTTGAAATAACAACTAAGATTTGGTATGGACAAGAAAGTATGGTCAACAAGTGACAAAGAAATGCAATTATGCTGTCTCTCTATATGTCGCGACATGCATTTGCAAACTCAAGTGGGACCTTTAGCTAACCAATTAAATGTGTCGGTTAACTAACATCAGTATCATATCACAATCATATTTGAACGACTAAGCTTTCGAATTCTGAGTGTTGTGTTGTTTAGCTTGAAGGGTGGGGTAATGCTAGTACGACAGAAAGCACCTACGCAGATCATAGTAGAGTAGCTAAAAGGGGAAAACCCTAAGCATCAAGAGAAAAATCAGGAAAGTGGAACGAGCTGGACTAGTGGGTGGCACACATGCTTTTCGAAACGAATATAGGAACATTAGGTGACCAATTAAACGTTCTCTGTTTTAGTGATATAAGCATCATATCAGATTCATATTTCAACACGTAAGCATTGGGTTGAGGTCTTGAGGAGCAGTGCTAGCACGACACGAAGCACCTACGATGATGGTAGTGAATATAAAGGGGGGAAACCATAAGCTTTACGAGTATAGTGCCCGTGCCATGTCGGATCTGAAGGTGCAAACCGGAGAAAGCTACTTCACAACCAATGTTTGCTTTCAACTAGCCACTACGATTTGGTACGGACAAGAAAAGTATAGTAAACAAATTACGATCTATTTTCCGGGTGAGATCAATAACTTAAGCACATATGGAAGAGTACCACCTCTCTTGCGACGCCGTGTAGGCCTATGCTGATACGTTGAGGGTGCTGCGAGTGCGATGGCTGTCGGCGGCGGGGAAGAAGACTTTAGACAGCAGACGGCCTGGTCGGGGGATATATCCTGTTGTCGTGGATGAGGCGGTCGTAGGAGCGGCAACGGCAAGGTGGACGACAGCGCCGATGAAGCGAGAGGAGGCGATGAAAGGATCCTGGTCCAGCGCCGTGGATGAGAGACGTCCATCTCTTGCAGTGGACGACGGGGTAGGGGTAGCGGCTCCGGCAAGGTGAAGGATGGGGTGGCGGACGGAGGAGGCTGGCTGCAGTGCGGTGGTTGTCGTGCCGCTGATAGTGTATGAATGGGGAAATGGAGGGGAGGGGGATTCAAACTTTGGGGTGCGCTTCTCTGAAATGGGGGAAAGTTACGAACTTATCCCCCGTTTAAAATTTCGGACATCGCGTCGGTTGGGGATAGGATGGTAATCTCGCATCTCCCAAATATTTGCCGGTAACTATTTCGGGCGAGGAGAGGGTGTTTTGCCGCCCACGGTTGGCGCCACGGTGTATGAACGGGGCTGACAGGTAGGGCGGTTGTGTCACGTTTGATGGAAGTTACACATCTGCCCCTATTTAAAATATTAGCCTACATCGATTTTGGATGAGGAGAGTTTGTTTTGCTGCACACCGTGTATGAATGGGGAAATGGAGGAAGAGACACATGTCTTTCAGACGACCTTGAATCAAATGTGTTTTCCGCCCATGTTTGGTGCCCATCATGTCTGAATGGGCTCAGAGGCCGTCATGTCACGTCTGATTGAAGTTACTAGTCTACCCTGTCGGCAGCAGTGTAAATCCGGCCGATAAGGATGTCAAGTGTCAGGGGTAGACAATAATTACCATCTCGCAAACACTTGCTTCAGGCAGCCCACAAATTATAGTGGGTGTTTAGCCGCTTCCTTCAAAACTTGGGAGAATTAGCATTCATGTTTTTCCTGGGACCTGGCAAACTAAATTCAAATCCAATTTGTATTCGATTACGAATATCCACAGATAATTATACATTTTGTTATTTATTTCTTTGAAACCACAACAAAGATTTATTCCACCTTTATATATGATTATGATTTAGAAATGCCATGATCTTCGAATTCAGTAGGTTGGATACACTCTGAGTCAAATAGTTATTTCATCCAATACAATATGCTCACACGAAAAACAGTTCACCTTATGTCAATCATACAAGTACTGAGGATTACCTCGCCTAAAAAATTCAGATAATTACAACACATGGACAACATAGGGGGTCTTGCAACATAATCCATTCAGAGACATGACACAACATGCAAGTACAATAATCTAATGACAATTTCAACTAGTATCTAAAGAAGAACTGGGATTACCTTGGGCTTCAGATAGCAGAAACAGTAGGACCTCCTCCGTCTTCAAATGCAACATTCTTACTTCCTCCAATTCTTGGGTTGCTTGCATAATGTGTGCCGCTAATTCCGTAATTTCCAGCCTCAAGATAAAGATTACCTCATTCATGGCAGCCACACCATCTCTTTCTGCCTCTAGTAGAGCCTCAAGCACTATAATATCTGTGCTTAGACTGCTCTCCGGCGGTGTTGCCTCTGAACTGCTACCATCTGGTAACATGGATGGCGTAAGAGATAGTTATACATTGTGCTTAAACATGAACTGCTACCATCTGGTAACATGGTTGCCTCTGAACTGCTACCATCTGTGCTTAAACATTCTGGGGTTGTACATTGTGTCCTAGTGTGAACGGCATCCTGAAAGGTTTCCGCTGGACATTAGTAAGAGATAGTTATCGTATGATCCAGGCAGTAAGCTTACATGGTAAACGACGGACGAATTATTGCCGAGCATGGCAAACTATATTTAAATGGTTCGAAGCAGCATCAGACGAAAAGAAATTAAAATGGTAATATGAAACTAGGGATGTAAGTGGCAAATAAACGACATCCGCCAGTCCCATCTAGTTAGTTTTTGCTACCTCCCTAGTTCATTTTCCTCAAAAAACAAAAACTCTTTTGAACTATGATACCACTAGTGGACTTTAATCAGGATTAAACGGGACCCAGTTGACATCCCTAGTTGAAAGGGAGTGTACAACCGCTATATTTAAGTTGCCAAAGCATCTAAGCAGTTGAAATAATCTGAGAAAGCACTTAATAGTGTGGCCTCATATAAACTACGAAGACAGTCTTGTGATGAAGTTGAGAGGAAAAGTTAAGGACTCAAATGAAATAGGCATGCATTTCTTTACGATAGTACAGCAGGCACTGCTGACATATTGGCCAACTCAGGTATAGCGTAACAACAAATAAGCATTCGAATCAAGCAATACAACGAAGCAGACAACTGAACTATTTGTAATTCGGTAGGATTACACGTTGAGGGCACAAGCCAAGAAAGCAGCCCACTCGCATTACATTTCACATGTACTAAAACACACTGGCTTACCATATGTTGCTGTGAAGCCTAGATGCTGTTGCAATGTTCTTTGAAGATATCGTCAGCATCCCGTGGTTGCAAATCTAGTTATTGTAGTTTATTCTGCACCATCTATTTAGGTAAAATTAATTTTAATCGCATGCACTGGTCCGAATTGATCATCAATGGTTCATCTAAACTAATGAAAGAAGGGTGTGTGCATACAGGACAATATATCTGCTTCCCTCTATTTTTATGCTTGTTCGAGGTGCCAGCCCCAAAAGAACAAATATTTTGCTTGATGGGGTTGGCAGCTCCATAATTAATAGAAGCATCAAATTAGTCATGCAACTTGGGAAGATCAAGAACACACAAACAAGTAATGAACAGAGGCTCGGAGCAGTGATGTAATAGCTAGCATCAGAAAATGTAGGGTAAAACAAACAAAAAGCAGCGGAACCACATGCTAGTTTGCTGATGTGTAATTAAGCATAGAGAACATTAAGTAGTCTGATGGAACCAACAGGTGGCATCAGAACAAAACTAAAGCATATTAACTATATGTGCACTGGTATGTAATTTAGCACATGTAACATGTTCACTGCCAGAAGTATGGCCCTACAGGTGCAAGCAGAATAACGTGTCTCATGAAAAACTGAATGATGCCTTGAAGAAATTCAAAGGTGCGGTGCTTATGCTAGGAAAGTGAACGTAGGCGCCGGCCGTTGGATAATAGTACATGATTCTCGGCGGCATATGGGTATCGTTGTCATATTTGATAGCTAAGGATCGTCGATGGTGCTCGTGTTGCGGTTGAGTTTGGGCCGGTTGTCGCCATCGCTGAAGTGGCTCCGGTGCTACAGTTGCGGCGCTTGTCGACATACAAGAAAGCTCATCTGTGGTAAGTGAACAGTTGCACGATAAAGAGAAAAACCTAAGGAGTACAAATCGAAATAACCTGATGAGGCTGCGGCGTCGGTAAAGCAGGGCTGGTGGAGTTGAATATGGCGTCCGTGGAGCGGGTTCGGTGCAGTGGACGAAGGCTTCGACGGGCGCGTTGTACAGTGCTTTCGGTGAGGCGGATCTGTTGCGGCGAACGAGGGCTTGTATGAAGGGCTAGCGAAGGGGCGTACGAGGGAGTCAGTGAAGGGCCTACGCTGTGGTGGACGATGGCGTCGGTTAAGCAGATCCGGTGTGGTGGACCATGATGGCGGTTAAGGAGATCTGGAGTGGTGGACAAGCCAGTCGTTGAAGCGGCTCCGGTGAAGTGGTGAGTTGGCAGTTGGGGGTTCCAAGGTGCGGAAGGTAGATCCGGCGGGGTGTGAGGTCCACCGCTGCAGCGGAGGACTAGATTCGGTGGCTTGCCGTGGTTGGGGGTCGGGGAGGGGAAGGGGATGGGCTCTGGGGAAGAATGTTGGGGGCAAAGAGGGGAAAACAATGGAGTTACCAAAGCAGCTCTTTTCCGTTCATGTGGCAGGGGTAAAACAGGAATATCGCAGGGCTAAACTTTCGGGCGCGTGATATTTCGATGTGAGCGGGAAGTTTGAAAGCTTTTGGCGCCTAAAATTATAAGTATTCTGCTCTCGTACGGCCGACTATGATATCATGGCCGACAATTTGTTTGTTTTGCACGCAAAAAATGTGCAAGTTTTGAAAATCAATGTCTCCAACTCGAAACTTAGATTGTCCATTCAATTCAAATATGGATCATTGGTCTACTACAAGCAAATACCATCATACGGTCCAATTCAAATGAAATTCCAAATGTGTTTATCCTAAATATGATGACAAAAGCAAAAATGTGTATGTGTATGAATAAAGTGGATGATTATAAAGTTTGAACATGCCCGTATGTGTATATCTCTAGGTTTGATATATGAATTTGAAATCACGAAATCCCGGCTTAAAAAATGTACCTTCGTTTAAATGAATTACAAAAGCTAATGATGGAGTCGAATTCCAAAATTCCAATCTTAGGTTTGTAATTCTGGTACATCAAGGTATATCACGCATGTTCAAAAGTATCGTTATCATATAGTACAAACTGTGAAACAAATTGATCAACCATGAGTGCACAATATCTCAATTATGCTAAAGTCCCTCAAATATAGACACCTCACTCTTTATCTGAAGTCAACCTCCCCCCCCACCACCACACACACACATAGAGAAGTCATTCTCTCCCCCAAACACCAACACACGAGCACATTAACACCCCTCTCTCTTGTAAAGTCCGGACCCCAACATAGGTCTCTATCACTTTGTCTCTCGGGCATGCACACATCTCTTCCCTCACTCTCTAGGTCTCCCGCTATCTCTCTTACCCAAGCACACGCACTGTAGAGTGTATATTTCCCATACACACAAAACATCTCCCCCAAACGTCTATCTCCCTAGTTATGTGGTTCTCGCGCACTCACCTCACACACCACCCCCACTGCAAACAAGCACACTTTGTCTCCTTGTGCACCACGCTCCTCTTTCTATCTCTCCCACATGCGGACCTGCCCCAGCTCCTTCCCTGTATACATATATGTCGTGACTCTTTGCATAGCTCCCTAATGTATAATCGTTCTCGATTTCGCACATTGTTCTCTACACCATCTATTCAAGATCTCTCATGAAGTCCCTATCACACACACGATGACTCGCTTCCCTTGCGTCTCCGTTCATAGGCCAATTTCGGACAACATCAACATTGTATCCCTATCTATACGCCATTTATGGACACAAATGACCCCTCTCACCCCCTCTCTTCCTCTCTCTCTCTCTCTCCGTCGCTAGCTCTCTCTTTCTCTCGCTCTCACACCCCTCTCCCACACACACACTCGATGTCTCTTCCAAATAGTCTGCTTCCCCCGCCCGCACCCATGCTATCTCGCTACTACACATGTCACACCATTCCTCCTTCCCTTATACTAGGTTTACATCATCAGTGGTCTCTCTGCTCCACATACACTCTCTCCCTCTCACACACAAACGCGTGCACAAACACACATAGACACGCACAAACACCCATTTATCTGGATCCTCATCTGTCCTCATGTCTGCATGTGTATCTCACACACTCACTCTCTAATTATGTATATGTGTCTCCACGTTACACAACACAAAGCCCCATGTACATGTCTCTCTCTATCCTCCACACACATAGACACAAAGAACCTATTACCATTGCCTCAGTCTCTAACATATCACACACGCACACTATCTCTCTCTCTCTCTCGCAAACACGCTCAACAAGGGTTTCCCCTTGAATAACTTACCGTCTATTCATCAACAGTCATGGCAGTACACGAACACGAGACGTGAAAAGGAATAAATCTACATGTGCTTAGACCAACTAGTATGACTACTAGGACTAGAGCAAGCCAAAAAGTGCACTGCCGTCACTCCCTCCTTGTCGGCGACGGGAAAATCTTTGTTTTACACAGTCGAGAAGTCATTGTGCTAAGGCCCCACATGCCGAGGCATTGAATAGAATATAGATGCTAGTTTAGGGAAGCAAGTATCGATAATACGTTTGTATCTCCATACTTATATTTCTTCTCTTATAAAAAACCGAGTTAGTGATGGTGGTACGTGTGCCATCTTGCAATATAGACTGTCCGATCTATATCTGACGGATGGAAATTAAACTAAAAGATACCCGCACCCCTCTCCACATTTGTAGACAAGGCCTTCCCTCGTTCATCCTTATCTCCAACAAACCTCATTATTGAGCAATTAAGAAAGGAAGCCTCTGGAACAAACTGGCCTAGTGACCGTTACCGGTGTCGTCAATCCACATGCCTCCGCTCAGTCCGACCACCCACCACCACCACACCCCACTCCTCTTCACCTTATCTCATATTTCTCGAGATATCATTAGTTTTTACACATGGGATTACTCCCGCAAGGGTCAATCACAACAAGTGTTTTATAAAAAATGCATCTTGATGTTCCGTGCAATGCACGGATCTTGCTAGTACTCCTACACAAGACTAAGTTGGTGATGCTGGTGTGTCTGCCATCCGTCGTTTCTGACCATTAGATCTACATCTAACGATTGTGAGGTAAGTTGTTTCCTTTTCTCACCAACATCCCACTTGTCTACCAATTTGCAGAAAAACCCATAATTAGTATCTTAAAACCAACCACATTCCTCCCTGACCTCACCAAAACAGCGCAAGGAATATATTCTAATTGAAACATAATATATCTCTAGTGACATATGTATATCAAAATTAGAGTGTTTTGTACCAAGTTTGTGAATAAGTATTATTCTAATTATGATTCGTTGCAACGGACATGAACATTGCTAGTATTTCCAACCATGCATTTTTTTCCTAGTATTCCATAGTTTCGAGTTTTCCATCAAGGTATTAGTCACTCATGGTTGATATTTACTTTCAATCATGTACACATATGCACTATGTAACTAGCCTTGCTTATTGGCTTCCAAAGCTTAACTTGTTGGGGAACGTAGTAATTTCAAAAAATTTCCTACGCACACGCAAGATCATGGTGATGCACAGCAACGAGAGGGGAGAGTGTTGTCTATGTACCCTCGTAGACCGGAAGCGGAAGTGTTATAACAACGCGGTTGATGTAGTCGTACGTCTTCACGGCCCGACCGATCAAGCATCAAAACTACGGCACCTCCGAGTTTTTGCACTTGCTCAGCTCGATGACGATCCCCGGACTCCGATCCAGCAAAGTGTCGGGGATGAGTTCTGTCAGCACAACGGCGCGGTGACGATCTTGATGTTCTACCATCGCAGGGCTTCGCCTAAGCACTGCTACAATATTATCGAGGATTATGGTGGAGGGGGGCACCGCACACGGCTAAGAGATCAATGATCAATTGTTGTGTCTCTGGGGTGCCCCCTTGCCCCCGTATATAAAGGGGTGGAGGGGGGGCGGCCAAGGAGGGTGGCGCGCCCAAGGGGGGAGTCCAACTCCCACCGGGAGTAGGACTCCCCCTTTTCCTATTAGGAGTAGGAGAGGGAAGGAAGAGGAAGGAGGGAGGAAGGAAAGGGGGCCCGGCCCCCCTGCCAATTCAGATTGGGCTGGGGGGGCGCCCCCTCCCTTGATCCTTTCCCCTCCTTTCCACTAAGGCCCAATAAGGCCCATATACCTCCCGGGGGGTTCCGATAACCTCCCGGTGATCCGGTATTGTCCCAATCTCACCCGAAACCTTTCCGGTGTCCAAATATAGTCGTCCAATATATCGATCTTTATGTCTTGACCATTTCAAGACTCCTCCTCAAGTCTGTGATCACATCCGGGACTCCGAACAACCTTCGGTACATCAAAATATATAAACTCATAATGAAACTGTCATCGTAACGTTAAGCGTGCGGACCCTACGGGTTCGAGAACAATGTAGACATGACCGAGACACGTCTCCGGTCAATAACCAATAGTGGAACCTGGATGCTCATATTGGCTCCTACATATTCTACGAAGATCGTTATCGGTCAGACCGCATAACAACATACGTTGTTCCCTTTCTCATCGTTATGTTACTTTCCTGAGATTTGATCGTCGGTATCTCAATACCTAGTTCAATCTCGTTATCAGCAAGTCTCTTTACTCGTTCCGTAACACATCATCTTGCAACTAACTTATTAGTTGCATTGCTTGCAAGGCTTAAGTGATGTGCATTACCGAGAGGGCCCAGAGATACCTCTCCGACAATCGGAGCGACAAATCCTAATCTCGAAATACACCAACCCAACATGTACCTTTGGAGACACCTGTAGAGCACCTTTATAATCACCCAGTTACATTGTGATGTTTGGTAGCACACAAAGTGTTCCTCCGGTAAACGGGAGTTGCATAACCTCATAGTCATAGGAACATGTATAAGTCATGAAGAAAGCAATAGCAACATACTAAACGATCAGGTGCTAAGCTAATGGAATGGGTCATGTCAATCACATCATTCTCCTAATGATGTGATCCTGTTAATCAAATGACAACTCATGTCTATGGTTAGGAAACATAACCATCTTCGATTAACGAGCTAGTCAAGTAGAGGCATACTAGTGACACTTTGTTTGTCTATGTATTCACACAAGTATTACGTTTCCGGTTAATACAATTCTAGCATGAATAATAAACATTTATCATGATATAAGGAAATAAATAATAACTTTATTATTGCCTCTAGGGCATATTTCCTTCAGTCTCCCACTTGCACTAGAGTCAATAATGTAGTTCACATCGCCATGTGATTTAATACCAATAGTTCACATCACCATGTGATTAACACCCATAGTTCACATCGACATGTGACCAACACCCAAAGGCTTTACTAGAGTCAATAATCTAGTTCACATCGTTATGTGATTAACACCCAAAGAGTACTAAGGTGTGATCATGTTTTGCTTGTGAGAGAAGTTTAGTCAACGGGCCTGTCAAATTCAGATCCGTAAGTATTTTGCAAATTTCTATGTCAACAATGCTCTGTACGGAGCTACTCTAGCTAATTGCTCCCACTTTCAATATATATATCTAGATTGAGACTTTGAGTCCTCTGGATCAGTGTCAAAACTTGTATCAACGTAACCCTTTACGACAAACCTTTTGTCACCTCCATAATCGAGAAACATATCCTTATTCCACTAAGGATAATTTTGACCAATGTCAAGTGATCTACTCCTAGATCACTATTGTACTCCCTTGCCAAACTCAGGGTAGGGTATACAATAGGTCTGGTACACAACATGGCATACTTTATAGAACCTATGGCTGAGGCATAGGGAATGACTTTCATTCTCTCTCTATCTTCTGCCGTGGTCGGGTTTTGAGTCTTACTCAACTTCACACCTTGTAACACAGGCAAGAACTCCTTCTTTGACTGTTCCATTTTGAGCTACTTCAAAATATTGTCAAGGTATGTACTCATTGAAAAAACTTATCAAGCGTCTTGATCTATCTCTATAGATCTTGATGCTCAATATGTAAGCAGCTTCACCGAGGTCTTTCTTTGAAAAACTCCTTTCGAACATTCCTTTATGCTTTGCAGAATAATTCTAGATTATCTCTGATCAACAATATGTCATTCACATATACTTATCAGAAATGTTGTAGTGCTCCCACTCACTTTCTTGTAAATACAGGCTTCACCGCAAGTCTGTATAAAACTATATGCTTTGATCAACTTATCAAAGCGTATATTCCAACTCCGAGATGCTTGCACCAGTCCATAGATGGATCGCTGGAGCTTGCATATTTTGTTAGTACCTTTAGGATTGACAAAACCTTCTGCTTGCATCATATACAACTCTTCTTTAATAAATCCATTAAGGAATGCAGTTTTGTTTATCCATTTGCCAGATTTCATAAAATGCGGCAATTGCTAACATGATTCGGACAGACTTAAGCATAGATACGAGTGAGCAACTCTCATCATAGTCCACACCTTGAACTTGTCGAAAACCTTTTTGCGACAGTTCTAGCTTTGTAGATAGTAACACTACTATCAGCGTCCGTCTTCCTCTTGAAGATCCATTTAATCTCAATAGCTCGCCGATTAATGGGCAAGTCAATCAAAGTCCATACTTTGTTCTCATACATGGATCTCATCTCAGATTTCATGGCCTCAAGCCATTTCGCGGAATCTGGGCTCATCATCGCTTCCTCATAGTTCGTAGGCTCTTCATGGTCAAGTAACATGACTTCCAGAACAGGATTACCGTACCACTCTGGTGCGGATATCACTCTAGTTTACCTACGAGGTTCGGTAGTAACTTGATCTGAAGTTACATGATTATCATCATTAGCTTCCTCACTAATTGGTGTAGTAGTGAGAGGAACAGATTTCTGTGATGAACTACTTTCCAATAAGGGAGCAGGTACAGTTACCTCATCAAGTTCTACTTTCCTCCCACTCACTTCTTTTGAGAGAAACTCCTTCTCTAGAAAGGATCCATTCTAGCAACGAATATCTTGCCTTCAGATCTGTGATAGAAGGTGTACCCAACATTTTCTTTTGGGTATCCTATGAAGACGCACTTCTCCGATTTGGGTTTGAGCTTATCAGGTTGAAACTTTTTCACAGAAGCATTGCAACCTCAAACTTTAAGAAATGACAGCTTAGGTTTCTTGCCAAACCATAGTTCATACGGTGTCGTCTCAACGGATTTAGATGGTGCCCTATTTAACGTGAATGTAGCTGTCTCTAATGCATAACCCCAAAATGATAGTGGTAATCGGTAAGAGACATCATAGATCGCACCATATCTAATAAAGCACGGTTACGATGTTTGGACACACCATTACACTATGGTGTTCCAGGTGGCGTGAGTAGTGAAACTATTTCACATTGTTTTAACTGAAGGCCAAACTCGTAACTCAAATATTTTACTTCTGCGATCATATCGTAGAAACTTTTTATTTTTGTTACGATGATTCTCCACTTCACTCTGAAATTCTTTGAACTTTTCAAATATTTCAGACTTGTGTTTCATCAAGTAGATATACTCATATCTACTCAAATTATCTATGAATATCAGAAAATAATGATACCTACCGCGAGCTTCAATATTCATCGGACCATATGTAAGTGCATCTAGTGCCACCCCTAGTTGGTTTTGGAGTATTGACGACAAACCTAGTTGAGGGACTAATGTGTTTGTGAGAATTGCAGGATAACACAGGTAGAAGTCCCTCATTGATTCGGTTTTCCTACCAGAGATGACCCCTAAAAATGTATGAAGACATTGAAGTCAAAGGTGGTATATGAAGATATTCACATTGAAGACTATGACAAGAGAAGACACCACATAAAGCCTATGGAGCTCAAAGACTTAGATCTTTCGTAGTTCTCTTTCTTTTGTGTTGAGTCATAGGAACCACTGTACTGTTAAGTGGGGTCCAAGAGAACCAGTCAGAATGACTGTAGTGATGCCTAACCAAAACCTATGTCTTCGAGTGAAGACTATGAGAGCGAATCTTGTCCAGAGTCGGACAAGTCAGCTTTGCTTGCAGCCCAAGTAAAGTTGTCGTCTGAGTTTGAAATCTGACCATTGGAACACGTGTCAGTTCCTTAGTGACCCAGGGTCATTTCGGACAAATCAGGTCGGGTTGCCAAGTGGCTATAAATAGCCCACCCCCTACAACCATAAACGGTTGGCTGCTCAGATTGAGAGTACGGCTTTTGTCGTTTGAGAGCAACCCACCTCGAAGCCTTTGAGAGATAATTCCTTGCGAGGATAAAGCCCTAACCACCCAGAGCCAAAGAGAATTAGGCATCACTTAAGTCTTCTTGTCTGTGTGATCTGAAGACTTATTACACTTGAGGACTGTGCATCCTCCAGCCGGTTAGGCGTCGCGTTTTGAGCATCCAAGAGACATTGTGGATTGCCGATGAACGAAGTCTGTGAAGGTTTGGGAGTCTACCTTGAAGACTTACCAGAGTGATTGGGCGAGGTCTGTGTGACCTTAGCTCAAGGGGAATACGGTGAGGACTGGGTGTCCTGAGCTGCGTGTTCAGGACTGGGTGTCCGGGACTGTGTGTCCTAAGGTTTAAATACCTAGCCGGCCTAACCAGACGTACAGTTGTCACAGCAACTGGAACTGGTCCAACAAATCATTCTTTTCAGCGAGTCACTGGTTCCATCTTCCCTTCCCTTTACTTACTGTTACTCCTTGTGAAGTCATTGTATGTTCGCACTATCTTTTGTCTTCACTAAGTGACTGCATGTTCTGTGTGGCTTCACAATATCTTCCTACCTGATCCTTACTACATTGCTGCTATTAGTCGTTGTGCTTTCACTATTGAATACTTGACTATGGCTTGCCTAGTGTAGTCTACCTTCTGCTGCAGGGTAATAGGTTTGTTTCTATCGTTTGTCTTCATAAATTTCACGTTTTGAAGACTTTCTTAAAAATCGCCTATTCACCCCCCTCTAGTCGATATAACGCACTTTCAATTGGTATCAGAGCAAGGTGCTCCCTTGTTCTATGTGATTCGGTTTAACCACCTGGAGTTTTAGCTATGTCGACTGTAGGGATAATTAAAGTCTCCGCTGCATGCCCCGTCTTCGGTGGAACTAAATATCCCTACTGGAAGAATAAGATGCGCATGCATCTTGAAGCCATTGACGTCGACCTATGGTATGTCGTCGAGAACGGCGTTCCCAAGGCTGGAGAAGGTGTCACTGCTGCTGATGTCAAGAAATTCGTTCAACTGGACTCTACTGCCAAAAATATCATCTGTGCTCATCTGACCAAAGGACAGTATGGCCATGTGAGTGCTTTGAAAACATCTAAGCTGGTCTGGGACTGGCTCTCCAAGGTCAATGAAGGCATCTCAACCCAGAGAGATCAGAGAATCGGTGTCCTTCGCAACCTCTTCAACCGCTTCAAGCGAAATGACAATGAGAATGTCCAGCTCACATTTGACCGACT
The DNA here is from genome assembly GCF_003073215.2 of Triticum urartu. NCBI lineage: Eukaryota > Viridiplantae > Streptophyta > Magnoliopsida > Poales > Poaceae > Triticum > Triticum urartu. Next base: position 380,286,688 of record NC_053024.1, on the reverse strand, counting down.
CACTGACATCACAAATGAGCTTCAAGCCCTCGGCGCTACTGAGATCACCAAACATGAAGTCGTCAAGACACTACTGAGATCACTTGATAGTTCGTTTGACACCCTAGCCCTGATGATTCAAGAACGTCCTGATTTCAAGATACTCGATCCGTCTGACATACTTGAGAGGCTCAACACACATGAGTTTCAGCTTTCTGAGAAAAGAGATATCTACGGTCCAAACTATGGGCGAACTCGTGCCTTGAAGGCAAAAGTTGTCTCCTCATATGAAGAAGAATCTGACAGCAGTTCTGATGATCCTAAAGATATTGGAAGGGAACTTGCTATGCTTGTCAAGAAGTTCCAAAAATTCACCAAGAAGAAAGGCTTCAGAAAGTCTTGCCGATCAAGCTCAAGTAATGATGAAGCTTCTGCTCATGACTACAAGAAGAAAACATGTCACAAGTGCAAGAAACTTGGCCACTTCATTTCTGAGTGTCCATAGTGGGACAATGAGAACAAAAAGAAGAAGAAGAGCAAGGAATATGACTCTGACGACAAGAAGAAGAAGAAATACTCAAAGTCTTCTTCCAAGTCTTCCTCAAAGTCTTCATCACACAAGAAGAGCTCATCTGGCAAGGCACGTGCATTTGTTGGCAAGGAAATGGATTCAGAGGAGGAGTCTGCTTCTGAGGAGGCGGAGGTGGAGTCTGAAGAGGAGTCCGATTCAGGCGTCGCAAGTCTGGCTACAACATACGTTGCCAAGTCCATCTTCAACACTGAAGACAATGACTTCATCACCGACACCGATGCAAATGACAAGGACTACCCCGCCTCTACCTACTGCTTCATGGCACGCGGTGCCAAGGTAAACACGCGCACTACTCACTATCAAACATCTAGTGACGATGACTCTGATTGTGGTTCAAAACCCAGCTACAAAACACTTGCTAAAATTGCAACTGAACAACAGAAAGCTATGGAACATATTCAAAAACTGTTAGACAGAAGCGATGATCTGTTAGGTGCTGAAATGACTCGATCTGAATCCTTAATTGAAGACATAAAAAATCTTCACGTTAAGTATCAGGAACTTGAAAGTCGTCATGAAACTCTCTCAACAACTCATGAAAAGCTTTCCTATGATTATCTTCAAAGGAAGCAAGATCTTGAGAAATTGAGAGCGGCTCATGAAGATCTTCAAAAGGAAAGCGAGTCACTTCGCGCCAAATAGATCAGTTCCGATCAGGAAGGATTTGAACCACCATGTCTTAAATGCATTAAGCGTGATAATGCTACTTCTGTTGCTGAATGTTCTACTGCTACTGCTGTTGCAATATCTTCAACTGTTGATGTGGTAACTAACCCCTCTGCTGAGGATACCACCGCTATTGCTGATGAGAATGCTAGGTTGAAGACATTGCTTGAAACAGGGATGTACAAAAGTCTTAAAGGGCATCAGACACTATGTGATGTCCTCAAAAAGCAGATTCTGAACCGAAACCTGAGGAAAGAGGGTGTTGGGTTTGTAAGGAAAATGAATGCTGATGGCTCTTACTGGAAACCTGAGCAGTACCCCAAAACCATGTGGGTTGCTGTAAAGGAACCTTCAGCAGATCCATCCAATCTATCTGGCTTCACTTGTGCTAACCCCATTATCATTGATGAATCCTTTGATGCAAACTATATACTGTTTAAGAATCAGAATGGTGAAGTGTTTGCCAGGTACATTGGTACTAATTGCAGGAATGGACCACCTATGAAGAAGATCTGGGTTCCGAAAAAGTGTCTAGAGAATCTTCCTGTGAATGTCATCATGACACCTCACATGAAGAAGACAAACCTCAGACCAAAGGCTTCATACGGTCCAAAGGCTTCATACAGATAGAGGACTCACCTGAGTCGCACTAACGCAAATATTTTGCAGGGAAACCATACTCAGGCATATGAATATGAGAGCGGTTCATCAAACCGTCATGTTAATAAGACCAAGAACTATTCTGCTTATTCTTATGAGTACTATTGTCCGCCTGCAAGACTGTTTGCTAGGGCTCCAAAGCCAAAATTCTCAGATGTTGCACTTAGACTTATTGCTTCTAAGCCACCCTTGAAGATGTGGGTGGCTAAGAAAGCTTAACTCTCTTTTGTAGGGAAAGGTCTCCAGCAGAAAACCAAAATCATCCGACGCTATTGCTGGGGACCTTAAACATCTTGTAGGGCGCAAGATCAAATGCCCGAATGGTCTTACTATGTACTTCGTTCCTGAATCGCTTGCTACTCTCCTATTAGTCCTAATATGGATCTAAGCTTTCATAACCCACTGGTTCGTCAAATGTTTTTGCTTCACAATGTTCTCGGTGAAGCCTATCCCCCTAACTGCACTATAGGGTACGACACCAGTGTCTTCAGAATGGATTATTGATAGTGGGTGTACAAATCACATGACTGGTAAAAGAAGCCTTCTTATGGACTCAACCTTACGTCCATCCGACAAGAGCCACATCACATTTGCTGACACCGGTAAAAGTAAGGTATTGGGTCTAGGTAGAGTTGCAATCTCAAGGGATCAACACATGGATAAAGTCATGCTTGTTGAATCCCTTGGCTTCAACTTAATGTCTGTATCAATGCTTTGCGATTTGAACATGATCGTAATATTTGGAAAATATCGTTGCCTTGTACTAATGGAATCTGACAAGTCTCTAGTATTTGAAGGGTATCGAAAAGATGATTTGTATGTGGTAGATTTCTCAGCAGGACCACAACTTCCCGTATGTCTTCTAGCAAAAGCTTCGGAATGCTGGCTCTGGCATTGGAGGCTAGGGCATGCTGGCATGAGGAACCTCCATACCCTTGCAAAGAAGAAGCATGTCATAGGCATCGAGGGCTTCAAGTTCAGGAAAGATCACTTATGCGGTGCTTGTGAAGCAGGGAAGATGACGAGGGCCAAACATCCCTCGAAGACAATCATGACCACTACTCGACCCTTCGAACTGCTTCACATGGATCTTTTCGGTCCCACTCATTACTCAACTCTTACTACTACTGCTTGTCTCTATGGCTTTGTCATTGTTGATGATTATTCTAGATATACTTGGGTGCACATAATCCTTTACAAGACTGAAGTGCAGGATGTCTTCAGACGCTTCGCCAATCGAGCTATGAACAATTATGGCTCCAAGATAAAGCACATCAGAAGTGACAATGGCACTGAATTCAAGAACACTGGCCTTGATACATATCTTGATACCTTGGGCATCACACATGAATTCTCGGCTCCGTACACGCCATAGCAGAATGGCGTCGTCGAACGCAAGAACAGAACACTCATTGAGATGGCCAGAACGATACTAGATGAATATAAGACTCCAAGAAAATTCTGGCCTAAAGCCATTGATACTGCATGCCATACAATCAATCGTGTTTATCTTCACAAGCTTCTGAACAAGACATCTTATGAGCTCCTTACTGGCAAGAAGCCAAATGTCAGTTACTTCAGAGTATTTGGAGCCAGGTGCTGGATCAAGGACCCACATCACACCTCAAAGTTTGCACCAAAAGCACATGAGGGTTTTATGCTTGGATATGGAAAGGATTCGCACTCCTACAGAGTCTTCAATCTCTTTAATTACAAAGTGGTTGAAACAGTGGATGTGCGGTTCGATGAGACCAATGGTTCACAAAGAGAGCAACTACCAAATGTGCTAGATGAAGTTCCATCCAGTGAATCAATCAAGCTAATGGGAACTGGAGAAATTATACCTTCTGAAGCTCATCCTGAAGAAGAACTTATCATCTCAGCACCTGATCAACATGAAGACAATGCTCAGCCTGAAGACATTCCTTCTAACAACGAGAATGATCAGCAAGAGCAAAATCTTCGCCCTGTACATCCTCGCGTTGCCAATGAAGTGCAGATTGAAAGAATAATTGATAGCATCAATGCACCTGGTCCACTCACTCGTTCAAGGGCAACTCAGCTAGCAAATTTCTGTGGGCACTTCGCATTCGTCTCAATAACAGAACCCAAGAAAGTTGAAGAAGCCTTCATGGAACCTGAATGGATTCAAGCTATGCAAGAAGAGCTTCATCAGTTTGAGCTGAATAATGTATGGGAACTGGTTAAGCGTCCTGATCCAGGGAAGCACAATATAATAGGCACCAAATGGATATACCGCAACAAGCAAGATGAGCATGGTCAAGTTTTCAGAAACAAATCTCGTCTCGTTGCTCAAGGATATACTCAAGTGGAAGGCATTGACTTCGATGAAACATTTGCTCCTGTGGCTAGACTTGAAGCCATACGCATACTGCTGGCCTATGCAAATCATCATAACATACTTCTATATCAAATGGATGTGAAGAGTGCTTTTCTTAATGGCAAGATTGAAGAAGAAGTGTATGTAGCACAACCGCCTGGCTTTGAAGATCCAAAACATCCTGACATGGTATACAAGCTCAACAAGGCACTGTATGGCCTCAAACAAGCCCCTCGGGCCTGGTATGACACACTCAAATACTTCCTGAAGAGCAAAGGCTTCATAACTGGTTCCCTAGACCCCACTCTCTTCACGAAGACATATGATGGTGAACTGTTTGTGTGCCAAATATATGTGGATGACATTATCTTCGGCTGCACCAATCAGAAGTACAGTGAAGAGTTTGGATATATGATGCAAGAGCAATATCAGATGTCTATGATGGGAGAGCTGAAGTTCTTCCTCGGTCTTCAAATACGACAACAACGCAACGGCATCTTCATATCTCAAGAGAAGTATCTCAAAGATTGCCTGAAGAAGTTCGGTATGCAAGACTGCAAAGGCTTCATGACACCAATGCCAGCCAAACATCATCTAGGTCCCGACGACAATGGTAAAGAGTTCGATCAAAAGGTATACCGCTCCATGATTGGTTCTTTACTTTATCTATGTGCATCTAGGCCAGATATTATGCTTAGTGTTTGCATGTGTGCTCGATTTCAAGCGACACTAAAGGAGTCACATCACTTAGCCGTGAAGCGAATTCTTCGATATTTGGCTCACACCCCAACTCTAGGATTATGGTATCCAAAGGGCTCAGAGTTTGATCTGGTTGGATTCTCAGATGCTGATTATGCTGGTGACAAAGTTGATCGCAAGTCTACATCAGGCACATGTCACTTTCTGGGACGATCACTTGTATGTTGGTCTTCAAAGAAGCAGAACTGTGTATCTCTCTCCACTGTTGAATCTGAATACATTGCTGCTGGATCTTGCTGCGCTCAGCTTCTGTGGATGAAGCAAACACTCAAGGACTATGGCATTCATCTGAAGCAAGTGCCACTTTACTGCGACAACGAAAGCGCCATCAAGATTGCCAACAACCTAGTTCAGCACTCGAAGACAAAGCACATTGAAATTCGTCATCACTTTCTCAGAGATCATGTTGTGAAGGAAGATATTGATATCATACACGTCAACACTGAAGAGCAATTGGCAGATATCTTCACCAAGCCCTTGGATGAGAAGAGATTTTGCAAGTTACGGTGTGAGCTAAATATCCTGGAATCCTCAAATGTCCTGTGATCAGGCACACATCCTAACCCTTATGCATATTGATGACTTAGATGTGCAACACACGAAGTAAAGTATATCTTCAATCAATGAAGACATACATTCTAAGTGTGAATACATTAATGTGGAATTTGACTTCGGAGCGCCACGATAATTGTGCGCCGTGTCTGGGTCTAATACTTCCTATACGGTGGGTAACGCCACCACCAAATGTTCTATTTCGAAGTGTTTCACTCATGGCGTTACATTTGCTATGTCTTCACATTTAGCTTGGCTTCAATCTCAACATATCTTCATGATTATCTTCACTATGTTGATTATATAGATATATATATCTACTAGTGTTCTGTCCTCTACAGCATTCACTTATAGTTACGTCTTCTTGTTGAATCTTTTGAACTAAGTGAATGTGATCGGACCCTAACCTCTCTATGCTTTCTATCTCAAATTCTATCTCTCCAAATCATATGCATTCTATTGAAACTGTCAAATGTCTTCTCTGCATCCTTGTCAGCAGAAGATACAGAGACAACCATTAAGTCCGTTTTCAATGCTCATTCCTCCACATGAAACCCGGAGAAGTAGGAACGACCACCCGACAATCCAGGCGTGCGTGGGACGTGGAACAAACCCCAAAATTCCGCATAATGGCCACGTGTTCCTCAGATGCGAATCGCCAGGGGCACCTGTGTAATAACGTAGTGCCGCCCCTGTGCCTATAAATACACACTTCACAGCGGTCATTATCTCTTCTTCCACTCTCACACGAATCCTAGCGCCACCGCTAGCCCTCGACAACGCCGGCGACGAAGCGCTTCGCTGCCGCAACCTCTCCGACGCCGTATTCACGCCGACCGTGGACATCGTCCTCTCCGCCATCGCCGTAGGTGTCCTCCGTCGCCAAGTTAGGGCACGGAAGATTGAACTGCTCGGCCTCATCTTCCACTCCGTCTAGCAGTTCTTAGTGTGGTAAATAAAACTTCCTTTTTACGGCACCGTTGATCCTATGGCTTTGTCACTTTCTACCACAAGCAGTTTCTATTCACACAAGTTAGATCTCTCTCATACTACATCTCATAACATGCCTAGTATATTCACTTATGCTTCACAAAGTAGTTAGATTTCTCACTTGTACTAATCTGTGGATTCGTACAAATCTGGAACCAACTCCTTATCTATGAGTGAATGTCTTCACACGATGAGGTCAATGTCTTCTAAACTGATTTATCTTCAAAATCTTCTGAGAATGCATATGACCTCTTCCCCTTCCCTCGCACCTTAATGCTTTCACAGGTACATGTCCGTGGGAGAATCCTTTGGTTCTCATAGTCTGCATTCATTTGCAGAATTCTTACAGCATCACATAAATTCTCCCGAAGCCAGTTCCTGTTTGACCAGCAAGCGAAAACCTTTGAAGCCTTTGAACGTGTTGAAGCCTTTCAGTTTAAAGTTTATGGCTTCAGAGAAATCAGCAAGGAAGGGCGGCAGAAAGCGTCATGGAGAAACATCCAGAGATTTGCCAGATGACCTCTCAGAACTGTACAAGACAGATCCTGAAGAGGATTACAATCAGCGCAAGACCCGAATCCAATGGATTCGAAGATATTGGGCAGAACAATGGTTCAAATACCGATTTGTAACCCAGGAATATGCTGAGAAAAACGCCATCAAGAGACCGTGGGGAGACATCCTATACAAGAATCTTCTACCCTGGTCCAGAGATGAAGCCATTGAACAAGGCTTCTATCCTTGCATGGTCCGTGGGCCATAGCCTGCTGATGCACACCCATCGTCACTACTATGGTGTCGTGACGACAATCTGTTCAAGCGCAACTTCCAGTTTGCCCAGAACTCAGCGAAGCAAAACAAGAAGACATTGGGACTAGACTTCAACCCTGGTCCCTCAGTTCCAAGGGCTGATGGCACACAAGATGCAGAACCCAATGTCATCGGTCCTTTCTACAACCTTGAAGGCCTCATCACCCACATCTTGGTTCAAGAGACTGCAGTGAATGAGCCTGCAGCTGACACTGAATCAGATGAAGCGCCTGCAGCGCCGAAGACAAAGAAGCTGAAGAAGCCTAAAGCTTCAAAGCCTGTCCCTTCACCAAAAATCTCACGGGCGAAGCCACTGGCAACTGCACCTCCTGAAGACAGTGTGCAGTCCGAAGACTTATCACGCATCTCCAAGCCCCAGAAGGTCAAGATGCCTCTGCCTCACACCGGCCAAGAGCTAACAGCTGCTGCCATTCTGCGCAATGATGCCATCGATCTGTCAAGTGATGAAGATCTTGCAGACGACGCTCTTGAGCAACTCATCAAGAGCAAAGAAGAAGCAGAAATCTTTAATGATCTACCTCTCTTTGATGTAACCATCATCCACAACTTCATTGATGAGTGGTTTGACACGCCAAACATCAGCTTTGAAGATCTGCAACTACCCATTGGCCTCAGTGTCGCCTTCCAAGGCGCCATTGCTTCAGAGCTAGCTGTCGCCCAATGCATTGTTGAACTGAAGCAAAAGATTGACTATGAAAAGGCTCAGTTCAAGAAGCATATGGCCAAGCTCAGCGTGCAAGAAGTGAAAAACTTCAAGACAATGATGCACGAGCTCAAGGAAGCCTTTGTAAAGAAACGTGCAGAAGCTCAGGGTTCGCTGAGTGCATGAAGGCTCTGGCTGACAGATGTGTGCAAGCCTACAATGAGGCTGAGAAGCGCAAGGCCCTTGGGCGTCCTGGCATCGACCCCAGGATGGCCACAAAGAAGAAGAAGCCCGCTACGGCTGAACCCGAGGCACCAAGGCAGGAAGCAGTTCCCATTGTCTTCCCAACTAGACTGACTAGCTCGAAGCCAAAAAGTCGGTCAACCGCTTCAGAGCTCAAGAAGACGAGGACTGCTGAGACTGAAGCCAGGAAGAGGAAACATCCTGAAGCCTCTCCTACTTCCCCCTCCAAGAAGAAGAGGAAGACCAAGAAAGATTGGGCTGCTCCCACAGAGCCTTTGATAGTTGAACCTATTTCTATGGTTTATCCTGACGCTGAACGTCGACTGACAATCCATGAGCCTGCTTCCATAGAGGCTCATGAAGCTGAAGACTTTCCAGCAGCTGATCCCATCACTGCTGAAGACATTGGTCAACATGACCATGTAGAAGATGGTGCAGTCCTTCCTCAGCTCGAGAACAGCGAACTCATCAGCATTGGTCGTCCACTGACACCAATTGCACAGAATGCTTCATGGGTGGATCGCCCACAAGAGGAAGAAGACCTTGAGGCTCAGCCAACTCCAACTCCACAGGCGTCGCCTGCGTTGTGCAGGCTTCGCAAAGGTCCAAGGCCTCAAGTCTCTGCTGAAGACAATCCGGCTGCATCAGCCGCGGAAGAAGAAGTCCCACAAGTTGTCACTCCCCTGTCCCACCAAGAAGCAGTTCTCAAGAAGAACGTGATTGAAAATCTTGCGGCTGCCACCACCACCAATGAAGCTAATGTAGAGCCCTCCCCAACAAAAGCATCAGAAGATAGCAAAGCCACTGATCCCGACACTTCTGTTCTTGAGGCTGCTGCCGGTCCCCAGTTCGACTATCATGTTGAGCACAGGCCTCAGGTACAGAAGCCAATCCCAAGATTGCCAAGGTTCCCAGGTCCTGCATCAGCACCTGGCTCCTTCAATATCAATGGCTTTAGAGCAGACAACACATTCTTCAATAGCTCCAGGAACCCCTACTCAAGGGAAAGGATATCATCTGATTGGTTCTGGAGCTATCCGCAGCGAAGCTATTACTCCTGCATTCTTTACAACCAAGGTCGCATCTTCCCACACAAGCGCCTTGATATTGAAGCTATAGCTGGTCTGCCCTGTCTGGAAGAAGCTCTGGATTGCTTCAAGGAAGTTGGCCTGCTGCCGTTCATTACTGACCAAGAGCATTGGAATGAAGAGTTGCTGCTCCAATTCTATGCCACACTTCACATCCGCGGGTATAGCAGAGATCCGAAGACTTGGGTCCTGGAGTGGATGACAGGAAATGTTCATCACGAACCCAATGCCTTTGACATCATTGAGCTCACTGGTTTGCCCACTCCTGGCGATCTCTACGAGCATGGCTGTCAGCTTCATAGTGAAGCTATTGAGAGCATCTTTTAGAAGCCTGAACCTGATATGAGTCAGATGCTCAGCATGATGAAGCCATTGCCCCAAGATGCTGCTTATCCCACGGAGTTCTTCATTGAAGACCTTGAGTATCTGCCAAGAACCATTTATCACATCATCAGGAAAACTCTCTGGCCCATCAAAGGGCACTCTCCACATGCCAAGCTTGAGGGTGCAATGAAGACCTTGGTCTTCTATATTCTTAATGGAAAATGCTTCAATGCACAGGATTCTTCATTCGCCAACTTGCTGCATCAGGCTCTGATCTGTTTGGCTTGAAGTTCTACGCCCCATGGGTAATGCGGCTGATCAAACTTCACTCCGCTATCTCATATCAGCCATCTGTTCGCAATCATCGGATTTTTCTGCCTGATGTGGATATGTCTATTGAAGCCATCTATCCTAAGCCTGCCAAAGAACCTCTAAGTCTTCAGAATGCAGAGCATCAGAGTTTCTCTCAGAACATTGAAGGAGTTGAAGCAGTCACTCGTGTGTATCCTTTGGCTGGCACTACACGTGCACCACATCCTGCTTCCACTAAAGCCACTGATAGTACAACTGCTCCACGACCCAAGAAGCGCACTCGTGTTCTCAACAACCGAGAGCTTCTTGTGGCTCTTCATCAGAAACAGGATAGGCATCATGACTGGCTAAAGCGTCAGATGAAAAGCCTCTTGGTGGATGTTAATCGCATTCGCAATCTTGCCACCAAGAATGCCTTTTTTGCCCACGAAACCTCTCACCGCACATGGAAAGGGCTAACGCTGATGTGTTCTAAAGATGATCTTCAAGAGGATGGCTTCACTGAGCGTTTCAAGTTTGACTCCACACCTCCTCAAAGGGCAGTGCTGCGACGAACTCCATCCCTTGAAGACTCTGAGTTCTCTTCCTCTGCTGCAACTGTGACTGCCAGAGTTATCGATGATGAAGACGATGCTACTTCACCGCCACCTCCTTCAGCACGCTTCGACTCTGCTCCAAGCTCTTCAGCATCGCCAAACACCACCAATGACCCTGCTACTTCACCTACTCCTCATGGGAACGAGTAGATGCTCTATGTCTTCAAACCTTTTTGGTCCTTACTGACAAAAGGGGGAGAAGCATATGAGGTTGATAGTCTTCAAGTGGGTCCATATGGGCGGGTGGTTTATATTTTGCTTCGTGATTACAACTCTCGTTTTGCTACATTTGGTTCTTTGAGTTGTAACACTTAAACTCGATGGTCGTCAGCTACTTATCTGCCACCTTGTTTTGCGATGATAAATTCCGCATGTGCGATGATAAATTCCGCACTTAGATCATTCTGCAGACGTCCATTTTCCATTATGCATGTCATTATCTTCATATACCTTCACATGCATAGTGGATTGTCATCATAAGTTGAAGTGGATCTCCACAAGTACAACCTGCCATGAGCATTTGCATTCCAAAAGCAAATTACTTATATGCACATCTTCAGGGGGAGCCCTTGCAACTTATGAAGACAATTCCTTATCCTTTATAAGTTCACAGATTATATTCCCCGTTGAAAACTTCAACTAGTTTGTCATCAATCACCAAAAAGGGGGAGATTGTAAGTGCATCTAGTGCCACCCCTAGTTGGTTTTGGAGTATTGACGACAAACCTAGTTGAGGGACTAATGTGTTTGTGAGAATTGCAGGATAACACAGGTAGAAGTCCCTCATTGATTCGGTTTTCCTACCAGAGATGACCCCTAAAAATGTATGAAGACATTGAAGTCAAAGGTGGTATATGAAGATATTCACATTGAAGACTATGACAAGAGAAGACACCACATAAAGCCTATGGAGCTCGAAGACTTAGATCTTTCGTAGTTCTCTTTCTTTTGTGTTGAGTCATAGGAACCACCGTACTGTTAAGTGGGGTCCAAGAGAACCAGTCAGAATGACTGTAGTGATGCCTAACCAAAACCTATGTCTTCGAGTGAAGACTATGAGAGCTAATCTTGTCCAGAGTCGGACAAGTCAGCTTTGCTTGCAGCCCAAGTAAAGTTGTCGTGTGAGTTTGAAATCTGACCTTTGGAACACGTGTCAGTTCCTTAGTGACCCAGGGTCATTTCGGACAAATTAGGTCGGGTTGCCAAGTGGCTATAAATAGCCCACCCCCTACAACCATAAATGGTTGGCTGCTCAGATTGAGAGTACGGCTTTTGTCGTTTGAGAGCAACCCACGTCGAAGCCTTTGAGAGATAATTCCTTGCGAGGATAAAGCCCTAACCACCCAGAGCCAAAGAGAATTAGGCATCACTTAAGTCTTCTTGTCTGTGTGATCTGAAGACTTATTACACTTGAGGACTGTGCATCCTCCAGCCGGTTAGGCGTCGCGTTCTGAGCATCCAAGAGACATTGTGGATTGCCGGTGAACGAAGTCTGTGAAGGTTTGGGAGTCTACCTTGAAGACTTACCAGAGTGATTGGGCGAGGTCTGTGTGACCTTAGCTCAAGGGGAATATGGTGAGGACTGGGTGTCCTGAGCTGCGTGTTCAGGACTGGGTGTCCGGGACTGTGTGTCCTAAGGTTTAAATACCTAGCCGCCCTAACCAGACGTACAGTTGTCACAGCAACTGGAACTGGTCCAACAAATCATTGTCTTCAGCGAGTCACTGGTTCCATCTTCCCTTCCCTTTACTTACTGTTACTCCTTGTGAAGTCATTGTATGTTCGCACTATCTTTTGTCTTCACTGAGTGACTGCATGTTCTGTGTGGCTTCACAATATCTTCCTACCTGATCCTTACTACATTGCTGCTATTAGTCATTGTGCTTTCACTATTGAATACTTGACTATGGCTTGCCTGGTGTAGTCTACCTTCTGCTGCAGGGTAATAGGTTTATTTCTATCGTTTGTCTTCATAACTTCCACGTTTTGAAGACTTTCTTAAAAATCTCCTATTCACCCCCCCTCTAGTCGATATAACGCACTTTCACCATATACATCAGTATGCATGATTTCTAATAAATCTGTTGCTTGCTGCATTGTTCCGGAGAACGGAGTCTTAGTCATCTTGCCCATGAGGCATGCAAGCATCAACTGATTCATAATCAAGTGATTCCAAAAGCCCATCAGCATGGATTTTCTTCATGTGCTTTACACCAATATGACCTAAACGGCAGTGCCACAAATAAGTTGCACTATCATTATTAACTTTGCATCTTTTGACTTCAATATTATGAAAATGTGTATCACTACGATCGAGATCCAACAAACCATTTCATTGGGTGTATGACCATAGAAGGTTTTATTCATGTAAACAGGACAACAATTATTCTCTAACTTAAATGAATAACCGTTTTGCAATAAACATGATCAAATCATATTCATGCTCAATGCAAACACCAAATAACATTTGTTTAGGTTCAACACTAATCCCGAAAGTATAGGGAGTGTGCGATGATGATCATATCAATCTTGGAACCACTTCCAACACACATCGTCACTTCATCCTTAACTAGTTTATTTTGCAACTCCCATTTTGAGTTACTACTCTTAGCAACTGAACCAGTATCAAATACCGAGGGGAACACTAGTAAAGTACACATCAATAACACGTATATCAAATATAGCATTGTTCACTTTGCCATCCTTCTTATCCACCAAATACTTGGGGCAGTTCCGCTTCCAGTGACCAGTCCCTTTGCAGTAGAAGCACTTAGTCTCAGGCTTAGGTCCAGACTTGGGCTTCTTCACTTGAGCAGCAACTTGCTTGCCGTTCTTCTTGAAGTTCCCTTTCTTTCCCTTTCCCTTTTCTTGAAACTAGTGGTCTTGCTAATCATCAACACTTGATGCTCTTTCTTGATTTCTACCTTCATCGATTTCATCATCATGAAAAGCTCGGGAATCGTTTTCATCATCCCTTGCATACTATAGTTCATCACGAAGTTCTACTAACTTGGTGATGGTGACTAGAGAATTCTGTCAATCACTATTTTATCTGGAAGATTAACTCCCACTTGATTCAAGCGATTGTAGTACCCAGACAATCTGAACACATGCTCACTTCTTGAGCTATTCTCCTCCATCTTTTAGCTATAGAACTTGTTGGAGACTTCATATCTCTCAACTCGGGTATTTGCTTGAAATATTAACTTCAACTCCTGGAACATCCATATGATCCATGACGTTCAAAACGTCTTTGAAGTCCCAATTCTAAGCTGTTAAGCATGGTGCACTAAACTATCAAGTAGTCATCATATTGAGCTAGCCAAACGTTCATGACGTCTGCATCTGCCCCTGCAATAGGTCTGTCACCTAGCGGTGCATTAAGGACATAATTCTTCTGTGCAGCAATGAGGATAAACCTCAGATCACGGATCCAATCCGCATCATTGCTACTAACATCTTTCAACTTAGTTTTCTCTAGGAACATATCAAAAATAAATCAGAGGAGCTAAATGCGAGCTATTGATCTACAACATAGATATGCTAATACTACCAGGACTAAGTTCATGATAAATTTAAGTTCAATTAATCATATTACTTAAGAACTCCCACTTAGAAATACATCCCTCTAATCTTCTAAGTGATCACGTGATCCAAATCAACTAAACCATAACCGATCATCACGTGAAATGGAGTAGCTTTCAATGGTGAACATCAATATGTTGATCATATCTACTATATGATTCACGCTCGACCTTTCGGTCTCAGTGTTCCGAGGCCATATTTGCATATGCTAGGCTCGTCAAGTTTAACCTGAGTATTCTGCGTGTGCAAAACTGGCTTGCACCCGTTGTAGATGGACGTAGAGCTTATCACACCCGATCATCACGTGGTGTCTGGGCACGACGAACTTTGGTAACGGTGCATACACAGGGAGAACACTTTTATCTTGAAATTTAGTGAGAGATCATCTTATAATGCTACCATCAATCAAAGCAAGATAAGATGCATAAAAGATCAACATCACATGCAATCAATATAAGTGATATGATATGGCCATCATCATCTTGTGCTTGTGATCTCCATCTCCGAAGCATCGTCATGATCACCATCGTCACCGGCGCGACACCTTGATCTCCATCGTAGCATCGTTGTCGTCTTGCCAATCTTATGCTTCTACGACTATCACTACCGCTTAGTGATAAAGTAAAGCATTACAGGGCGATTGCATTGCATACAATAAAGCGACAACCATATGGCTCCTGCCAGTTGCCGATAACTTGGTTACAAAACATGATCATCTCATACAATAAAATTTAGCATCATGTCTTGACCATATCACATCACAACATGCCCTGCAAAAACAAGTTAGACGTCCTCTACTTTGTTTGTTGCAATTTTTACGTGGCTGCTATGGGCTTAGCAAGAACCAATCTTACCTACGCATCAAAAACCACAACGATAGTTTGTCAAGTTGGTGCTGTTTTAACCTTCGCAAGGACCGAGTGTAGCCACACTCAGTTAAACTAAAGTTGGAGAAACTGACACCCGCCAGCCACCTGTGCGCAAAGCATGTCGGTAGAACCAGTCTCGCATAAGCGTACGCGTAATGTCGGTCCATGCCACTTCATCCAACAATACCGCCGAACCAAAGTATGACATGCTGGTAAGCAGTATGACTTATATCACCCACAACTCACTTGTGTTCTACTCGTGCATATAACATCAACACATAAAACCTAGGCTCTGATGCCACTGTTGGGGAACGTAGTAATTTCAAAAAAATTCCTACGCACATGCAAGATCATGGTGATGCACAGCAACGAGAGGGGAGAGTGTTGTCTATGTACCCTTCTAGACCGGAAGCGGAAGCATTATAACAACGCGGTTGATGTAGTCGTACGTCTTCACGGCCCGACCGATCAAGCACCGAAACTACGGCACCTCCGAGTTTTTGCACACGTTCAGCTTGATGACGATCCCCGGACTCCGATCCAGCAAAGTGTCGGGGATGAGTTCCGTCAGCACAACGGCGTAGTTACGATCTTGACGTTCTACCATCGTAGGGCTTCGCCTAAGCACCGCTACAATATTATCGAGGATTATGGTGGAGGGGGGCACCGCACACGGCTAAGAGATCAATGATCAATTGTTGTGTCTCTAGGGTGCCCCCTTGCCCCCGTATATAAAGGAGTGGAGGAGGGGGCCGGCCAAGGAGGGTGGCGCGCCCAAGGGGGGAGTCCAACTCCCACCGGGAGTAGGACTCCCCCTTTTCCTATTAGGAGTAGGAGAGGGAAGGAAGAGGAAGGAGGGAGGAAGGAAAGGGGGGCGGCCCCCTCCCAATTCGGATTGGGCTTGGGGGGCACGCCCCCTCCCTTGCTCCTTTCCCGTCCTTTCCACTAAGGCCCAATAAGGCCCATATACCTCCCGGGGGGTTCCGATAACCTCCCGGTGATCCGGTATTGTCCCAATCTCACCCGGAACCTTTCTGGTGTCCAAATATAGTCGTCCAATATATCGATCTTTATGTCTCGACCATTTCGAGACTCCTCCTCAAGTCCGTGATCACATCCGGGACTCCGAACAACCTTCGGTACATCAAAATATATAAACTCATAATGAAACTGTCATCGTAACGTTAAGCGTGCGGACCCTATGGGTTCGAGAACAATGTAGACATGACCGAGACACGTCTCCGGTCAATAACCAATAGCGAAACCTGGATGCTCATATTGGCTCCTACATATTCTACGAAGATCTTTATCGGTCAGACCACATAACAACATACGTTGTTCCCTTTGTCATCGGTATGTTACTTGCACGAGATTCGATCGTCGGTATCTCAATACCTAGTTCAATCTCGTTACCGGCAAGTCTCTTTACTCGTTCCGTAATACATCATCTTGCAACTAACTTATTAGTTGCATTGCTTGCAAGGCTTAATTGATGTGCATTACCGAGAGGGCCCAGAGATACCTTTCCGACAATCGAGCGACAAATCCTAATCTCAAAATACGCCAACCCAACATGTACCTTTGGACACACCTGTAGAGCACCTTTATAATCACCCAGTTACGTTGTGACGTTTGGTAGCACATAAAGTGTTCCTCCGGTAAACGGGAGTTGCATAATCTCATAGTCATAGGAACATGTATAAGTCATGAAGAAAGCAATAGCAACATACTAAACGATCGGGTGCTAAGATAATGGAATGGGTCATGTCAATCACATCATTCTCCTAATGATGTGATCCCGTTAATCAAATGACAACTCATGTCTATGGTTAGGAAACATAACCATCTTCGATTAACGAGCTAGTCAAGTAGAGGCATACTAGCGACACTTTGTTTGTCTATGTATTCACACAAGTACTACGTTTCCGGTTAATACAATTCTAGCATGAATAATAAACATTTATCACGATATAAGGAAATAAATAATTTTATTATTGCCTCTAGGGCATATTTCCTTCATAACTTTCACTCCTACTTACAATATGTAGAGTATTTAACAAAAAACTACCACTTTCAACCAGCCCTAGGAAGAATCTATTGTACAAAAAATAGCAAAAACATACCCAAAATTTCTTAATCCATGCCAAAAAATACCTAGTACTCCTACCGATTAGGTTCGTTTAAACCCATTTATGACAGGGTTGGCCCACACGTCCGTGCTGACGAGGCAGCTTAAACCAACACATTTTGTTTGACCGTTGACATGAGGGACCCACATCTGACATTCTATCTTGTTATTCCCCTCAAATCATTATTTTTCCTGAACATTACTTCAAACAGTACTGATGCGTGTTCATCGGGGGCGCCGGTGATGAGCGAGTTGGCCGCCGCTCCGCCGGACGGGCCGGACGCCGCGCTGGCCTCCGCACGGGTTGGCAGGCTGGCCCGAGCATGACTCACGAGCGAGCAAGCCACCGTGTTGGCCTTCGCTCGAGCCAGATGGCTGGCCTTAGCACGGCGCACGCGAGCAAGCCGCCGCGCTGCCGTGCCAATCTAGCTAGCAAACCTTGTAGACAAGCAGCTGGACGGAGCTATCTTGGCTAGCTAGCGGCCGCGAGCGCCAGACGGAGCTGGCATCCGGGATGCCGCAACATGGGCTCCGCACCACCGGCAGTTTTGACCTCGCCTTTTGCCGGCGGCGGTAGCTGCGTCCCATGGCCGAGGATGACTAGGTGGACGGGCTAGAGGTAGGAGGTCACTCGAGGATTTTCGTTGGTAAGAGCATGTACAATGGTTGATAAGGTAGTCTTATCTTAAGTCTGCCACGTATGCAAGTGGTAGTAGTTTCTTGGCATTTTAGTGGTTTCTTGCATTATTAGAGCAAGTACAATAGAGCTAAGTCAGCGGGCTATAAGAAATAAACTAGTATATTTCTGCTTAGTTGGAGGAGAGAGAAGGTAAGCGGGCTCTTCGTGAAGAGCCAGCTCTAGCACGTGCTCCTAGGCACTTTGTGAGAATGAGAAGTGGGCCACATAATAAAAAAGTAGTACACTCTTTTGATATATTATTGTACATGTTGGCTATAAGATGGACTGTAGATGACATGGCACTGGCTTATAGCCAGCAATTGGCTATACTATTAACCATGCCCTTAGGGGTTTCTTGTAAGAAACAATGTATGTACTACTAGCGACAAAAGGAGATTCTAGGTTGCGTTGTACTCCATCGAGTACTACTAGTGGTCGCGGGAGTGTATACCTCGTTTTGTGGGTTCGATCCCGCTGAACGCACGATGACCTTTTTTTAAAATAGTACTACTACACTTCGCTGCGAGCCAATATTTTACACGGGTGGTTTGAGTTTTGAAGTCAAATGGACATGCGGCCCCACAATCTGGGTGCACTGGACAGCCTAGCCACGTGAACGGGTTTTCCTTCCCAGCATCCCGTGGCTCGCGTGCTCGCCCTAGCCGCACCTCGCTTGCAGCTTCCGCATCAGCTAGTAGCACATTTAAACTAGCGCCTCCCAATTAAGCCCGAGGAGCCAGAAAAGCCTAGCGGGGCATTGGGAACTGTGCAATATGGCTCTGTACGTAAAGTTCTCTACTACTACTCTGTAGCTTGTGGCGTTGCACGCATGGACTTCACTCCATTATCGGTTCTACTATAAAAGAAATTCCTCTTGACGTGTTTTTTTTAAACGGAGGCAAAAGCTTTGCTTCATCTCATTCATAAAGAAGGAACTACTAACAAAGTTTGACGAGATCCATTACACCTCCACAAATGGAAGCGAAAATCCTAGTCTCGCTGTATCAAATAACTCAAATGTTCTGCCCCTGTAGTAACCGTCGCTGATAAACAGGTTGCTAGTGTGTGCGTGAGAGGAGCGGCTGAGTAGGCCAGCTACGTGAGAGGAGCGGCTGAGTAGGCCAGCTACGTGAGAGGAGCGGCTGAATAGAGCACCGAGAGTACCCACTAGGCCACTACGCAGGTGTACTTCCCCTGCATTGATAGTACAGCGATGGTTCTAGAGAGCAGTAGTACCCTCCACTTCCAACTGTAGCTCCTTGGCCCTGAGATTCAAGAGTTCAAAACTGGTGCACTATACTAGACTAGACTAGAAGTACAGTACATCACACTACTAGTTGAGAAAAGTAGTACTAGTACTGCTACAGTATGAGTACGTACTCCTCCGTCACATAATGTAAGAAGTTTTTTGACACTAGTTGGCGTGTACAAGAAATGGCAAAAACATACCCAAAATTTCTTAATCCACGCCAAAAACTACTACCTAGTGCCAAAAATTTCTTACTAGTGCTATTATTTACAGTATAATGCAATCCCATAATGTTCCGTAATGCTAGTACTCCCTCTTTCCAGGTGCATAAGGCACCTAAGAGAATTTAGGATTTTCAAGTATATTAGTCGCCCTTCATTAGTTAGCACTAATGACTCGTATGCCTACCCCGATGCACTTAGCGTTTTCAGCTTCACATTTATCTCCCTTCCATATGCAAACCAATCAGCCGCCTCTACCATTTACTTTTTTTGCATGCATGCAAGTTGGACCTAAAGAATTGTGTGAAACAATCCATTAGCCTATGCATGGTTAGTCCTACCATCATTACACTTAATACGAGATTAACTAGAGGGAGAGAAAAACGTGATGAGCTTCCAATCAACATATGCCTAGTCCATGGTGCCATTTCTTAGGTGCCCTATGCACCTGGACGGAGGGAGTACTAGTAGTAAATAATAGCCTCACCCCTTCGCTGAGGAACGATCTACAGTTGGAAGGGACGAGGCCCTGCGGTTACTACTCTCTTATCTCCTCCTTGCCAGTTCCCCTCCCCCCGAAGAGAAGGCAGTTCGTCGCTACTCTCATGGATTCGCCAGGCGGTTCTCCTCCTCGTCGAGGCTGGGAGACCTTGGACGATGATCCTGTGCGAGAAATCGCACGCCGCTCCGACGTCCTCACCGCCGCAAGACTCGGTGCTTCCTGCACCAACTTTTTCAAGACGCTGCTTAAACAGGTCATGCTTATTGGTCTTCCATGCGTCCTCGAGGAGAAGGTTCTTCTATGGGACAATCCTTCGAACAGTTCACCGCTCCCTGGCCATGGTTGCACGTTGAATCCGCTAGAGTTGCCGACGTTGAGAGGTAGTCGGATTTTGTCCGATGAGCAGGTCGGTAATGGAGTTTGATCATGTAGTGCTTAGTTATTCCATTTCCATCCCGTAATTTCTCCGCTACCCACCGTCTTATATATAGGTCTGGGTTGGTGCCAACGAAGATTGGCTTGCATACCTCCTGCCGGATACCACCATCATTTTACACAACATCCACAATAGTGCGGCCATTCCGGTAGACCCCTTCTCCACCATTTGGATCGGCCTTCCGGACTGGCTGGGCTTGAATACGTATGATGATGCCTACATGAGATTGAAGAAGATAGCAATTGCGGACCCGCCGACAAAGCAACGCGGCTACGACGATTACTATCTCATCGCGGTGTTCGACATAAGGATTGCCATCAATGCAAGAGGCAGTAATGGCAGAGGCTGGCGCATGTTGGCGGCGGCAGATTTGTACCCCTGCACATTCGAAGACGCCGTGCGCCATCTAGGCCTCATCTTCGCGTTGACAAGCCAGGGGACTTGTTTCATCTGGTTGCCATCCTACGGTATGGGAGATTACAAACGGAATGCACAAAGCATCATTTGCATCCCTAATGGTACTCCATTGTTTTGCAGGGACCAGTCATCCCCCGATCAAAATAAGATCGCTGATCCTGGATGTGCATTTGCATCCGTGATTCGGTCTAACCTGGAACATTATAGCTGACTTTGGTATATTGGGATCAACCATCTTAGCAGTCATTACCCATGGTACCACTGATGTGCAACATGGTCAAACAATCTACCACGATCGGACCATCACCATCTACCTAGGTATTCCATTTTTTAACCCTCTCGCCTTCTCTTTCATTGTTGTACTAGTAGTATACTTTGTAGTACTAGTAGGAGTACTTTTTACCTTGGAGTACGCGTATAGCTAGCTAGGCCCTTGAAGACTTGAATCCACTAGCTGCCACCATTTTTGTTTTTCCATGTCTTACTATCTCATCCATGTAGCCAAGAGTGGCTATATATAATAAGCCGATTATTTTACTTCCTCTATACCGGAGTAGTACTATTTACTGCACAGTATTACTGACCGCCATATTTGATCACAACATTATTATGCATGGACCATGACTATGTACGTCACCATGTGTCCAGATCTGGGATGCCGCGTGTACCAGATGAACGGCGCCGAGTTCGACCCCCGTGATGCTACGTGGGTGCCGAGGAACACTTTTGGAGAGTACTCGCTTTTCATCGGGGACAGCTACCCCATTGTGAAGCGGATGCCACCTTCCGTGCACGACACGGAAGGCCTGCCGTTCATGAAGCATGGTTGTGTCTTCAGTGCACACCGCCGGATGAATGACATGCTGGGACATGCTATCCCTGATTAATGCCGCTTCAGCTTGGATGAGTCTCCATCGCGTGGAACCGGACTAGAAAGCTGCAACAATGATTCCCGTTGCCCACCGCTATGGATCGTGCCATCCATGAAGAACACCTGGGACTGGAACCTGGAGGAGGACATGTAGCCCATCTATAACGTGTAAGTGGAGTACGGTAATTGTGAACGGTAGCGCTGTGAATATATGTAGACTAGTCGTGCACAAATTTATCGCATGAATTGGAGATGAACTTGTGTGGCATACTGGCATTTGTCCTTTAGAATTTATTACTAGTAAATGTGTTATGTGTATGTGCAACTTGTGTGGTTGTTGCACGGGCTCCAACACGCTCTTTGAAAAAAAGGTGGCACAGCTTTGGATATACGTGACGTGGCGGCATCATAGAGTAGCATCGTTCGCTATAGTTGTAGTACACTCCTACTAGGACGACAACTCCTATAAAACCTTGCGCTTGGCTCTTTGCCTCTTCGGGAGGTTCAATAGTTCATACTCGTGTGAACCTTGCACTTGGCTCTTCGCCTCTTCGGAAGGTCCAACAATGATGATACTACAATACAATATGCTTCTGGCAATCTGACACCGATTGAACTGATGCACATCCACCGCGAGGGCAAGGGCGAGGGAGAGGGAGAGGGAGAGGGCGCTATAGTCAAAACCCTCTCCTCATCCTGCGAACCACCGCGCACGCGGGCGAGGGAGAGGCGTAGTAAGCAAACTTCTCCTCGTTCGGCGAGTTGACGGGACACATCAAAGCAGTACTAGTACTAGTAGTAGTAGTCCATACTGCGTCCTTTCCGATTAATATGGCTTAATTTGAAACGAGAAAAATACACTGGCGGTCAACGTATGTAAAAATACGCTCTTTACGGTCACTATATATAGTTTTGCGGTGATTATACGATCACTAGCTCATCGTAGAGCACCGTATTGCACCCTACTGACCGGCCACATAGTCGACGTGACACTTTGTTGACTGGTTAAATTGTCACCTGGTTTCTGGGTCCCACGTGTCAGTTGGCAGAGCAAAGAAATCAGTTAAACAAAACTTTATGCGGGCGCGACACAAGTCCAACCCTTGTGTGCGAACCGCCCTGGCTGTGTATGTGAGTGCATGCACGTGTCCTCCCTCGGTCTTCCAACAAAGAGTGTACATCGGCTATAAAACAAAGAGTGTAGTACATGATGTACATCTACACTTCCAATGCATTTAGCCTTTAATCTAAATCAATATTGATTGACTAATGCACCAACTTGTGCTGTAGGTATAGGCTACATGTATATCCTTAATTACATCATGCAACGGCCTTCATTTAATCTTCTTATCTCAATGGTCGCATGCACACATAAGTCTGCTACTTTTGGGCGTTAATTATGCCCTGGTCAATGTGTAAATCTCTAAATGTACAGTCTTTCACGGGCGTAGGGAGTAGGTTGAGCACTTGAACATGAGCGTGTGTGTTGCATCGTGTGTTGTGTGCCGCATGGGTGCGTGAGTGTTGCGTGTGTCCATGTGTATGTGTGAGTGTTGCATGTTGCATGCATGCATGCATGGGGCTTGCTCCCTCCCATTGAAATGTTCATATTTCAAGCTTCCTCTGTTCCCTCCATATGGTGATACTCCCTCTGTTCCCAAATAGTACGGAGTAAAAGCCTCCCTCTGTTCCCAAATATGGAGTATTTGTCTTTCTAGAGATTTCAACAAGTGACTAGGTACGGAGCAAAATGAGTGAAGTGAGTGTAGAGGCATAGGGATACTGTAGAAAGGAAGTCCTCGCGATCCATTATTCCCCATCTCGGTCAGAGATAACTATTCAACTAGTCTTCGTAGTGAAGTGACAATACACGTTGCAGCAGATGGGACACGTAATTAATAAGATGAACCAGCGTGTTGGTGTTACTAAATCAGCCTTACCCAGCACTGCCATCTCTTCTTATTCCTCCTCGCTTATTCTTCCTCCTCTCTTCCCCATCGTCGTCCGCACACTATTTACCCCCACTCACCGCTCGCCCGCCCGCGCCATCTTCCTTGGTAGCTCGCGCGTACCATATCCCCCCACTCACTGCTCGGCCACACGAGGAGAAGCTTCTTCGCTCGCCCGCCCGAATCCACTTCCCCGCTGGCTCACAGGCACCGAAAACCCCAATGGCAGAACCGACTGTCATGCAGAGCCGCGATTGGAATTCCCTCCCCGATGTTCTCTTGGAGCAGATGTGTAGTCGTATGGACCTACTCAGCACCGTCCGTCTGGCCGCATGCTCGGTGTTTTTGTACCGTCTACTCGTCTGCAACCGGCTGGCTCCTTTCAAGACACCCTGCTTGCTGATGCCCGATCCTCGCAGGTAGCCCAGACACCGACTTGACGATCCTACGGAGGTTGCCGTGGTGCCCCTCGACATGCTACCACTACCCGTCCATCTGTCCTTCATGCACGGCCACTACTGGGCGGGCATGAAGGCCAACTGGATCGTCCTCATCCACCGGTAGTCCGTGGCGTCTCGTGGATATCTACACCCAGCGAGAGATCACCCTTCCATCGTTGGATACCGCCGCCATCGAGCCTCGCGGCCCACCGGACACTCCTTCCTACTACGCACGAGACGCGTCAAGCTTTTGGCTCGACCTCTGTTTGCAGAAAGTTGTAATCTGCGAAGTGCCCACACCATCAGAAGACTACATGGATTACAAGCTCATTGCCTTGTTCAACATGGGATTAGTCTATCTAGAATCCGGTCACCATACATGGTTATGGCTCATCATCAATCCTGTTGAGGCAACATTTCTGTCTGATGTTATAGTGCATGATGGCATCTTTTACGCGGTCGACGCACAGATTGGCTGCCTATACTGGTGGAATCTATCGTCGTGTAATTGGTCTATCTCATCTCATCTTTACCTTATGAATACGATTGCCTGTTCATTTGTTACAAATTTAGAATGCATAGCATGTCTATAACCACATCATTGATATATGTTCCTCTCATTTCCTAGATTTTTATGACCACACATGTTATTGTTAGAGTTGATATGAGAACAATTGGCATCTAATGATTGTTAGAATACATATTATGAGCATAACATCATGATTGTTATATGTACTCTCGTTTACAAGATTTTTATAACAACGCATGTTATTGCTTAGAGTTGATATGAGAACAGTAGTAGTAAGTGCTATGGTAGAATATGAGTAGGCACTGTCATAGCTGTTTTCCTCTCATTGTTACATGATGTTTGAACCATGACATATTGCTAGAATATGAAAGCCATTGGCTTATTTTTTAAATTTGGGGTATGATTATGACCACGGCATTGCAATTCTCTGTCTATGATATGTGTCACTTTTATAATAATCTTAATTCCACACATACTCTGAACATGATTGTTTATTTTTGTCCTTTTGGTCTCCAATTTGAATTGTTGCAGCAGACGCAAATGCGCTGGCCTTCATGATTCCAGGACCTGGAATCATACCAGCCGATGGGTGGTGGTTTATCGCTCGTTCAGCTGACAGCGGTCATTTGATGCTCATTCGCACGTACCAAATTGACCAAACCATTACATCAAACCACATGCAGTACAATGTGTGGGGCGTTCATGACATTGATGGCTATGGTTGCTTCGTGTTCGAGAAAGATCCCAGCTTCGTTGGGCCAGGCGTATTCAACTGGAGGCGGGTTTACAGCCTCAGCAACCACTCCTTGTTCCTCGGACTCAATTATCCGATCATCCAACCAATCATCGATCATATCACCGGCGATGATTACTATGCTATGCAACTTCCATTCGCGAGGGGGGGGTTGTGTTTACACATCATACCATGGGTTTCATGAATCACCATATCCAGAGATTCGTCGACACAGCTTGTTGCCAGATAATCTTCAGTGTGTGAAAGGCATCAAGCTTCCATGCGATGGATGGCTTTTGCAAACCAGACATGCGGCGATGTGGTTCATGCCAATAGCAAATATGCACAACTTGATTCGTGCTGATATCTAGACTGAGCCATCTACTCTGCTGTTGTAGCATGACCTTCTTTTGTTGGATATTATGTACTGTTGTTAGTTTGAAGCACTCCTCTGGTTTGAAGGATAGATACCTTCCTGGGATCAAGTGCATCCTAACTCACCTGCGTAGGATGTACTGATAATGATGATGGAGATGTTGTGCAGAAGCCATATATATATTCTGATCACGGGATCAAAATAATATTCTGATCACAACCTGACCTGCCCCGCTAGTAGTACGTTGAACTTCCCTGTGAACTAGGTTGAACTTCCGCCAACATTGCCCAAATGGGGCTTGCGGTATACTGTTGGAAAGCTATGGACACCAATATCATGACCCAACTTAAATTTTTGGAAAAATATAAGCGGTTTAAGAGCAGTTTTGAAAACTATTTTTTCTTCGCACGAAAAACATGAATCGTATTTTCGATCACATTTCTAAACCATTTATCTAAATGAGGCATATAATGTGGCGTTGGAAAGCTGCTGCAAAACCGCTCCTTCCACATGTTGAAAGTTTTCTCTAATTCCCTATGGTTAAAGAGTAATTTGAAAAAACGTAAAATTTCGTGAACCAAACAGCCGAATTCATTTTTTCGATGTTATTTCTAAACGGCTAATCCAATGGAGGCATATGATACGGCGTTGGAAAGCTTATGAAAATGCGCTACTTTTTCATCTTGAAAGTTTTTTTTCTAATTTTGAATGGTTTAAGAGTAATTTATAAAATGGTCCAAGTCCAATTGAGTTCGTATTTGCGAGCTAATTTTTTAATCATGCGTCCGAATGCAGCAAATGATATGGTGTTGGAAAGCTTGAACAAATGCGAAACTGTTTGGTATGTATTGTTTCTCCCAATTCTTTACGGTTTTAAGTCAGTTTCGAAAATGGCAAAAAATGTATTTTCACCGTAATTTCTACAAACTTTATCGGAATGGGGGCAAATAATATACCGCTGTAAAGCTACGGAAAATGCGAAACTTTTTCATGTTGATGGTTTTCTCTGATTCCTCGCCATTTTCAAGTAATTTCGAAAACGGCGGGATCATGCATTCTGCCTTTATCGCGAAACAGATTCTTCGAAAATGCACCGCGTGAAGAACCTGAACTTCTTGGCGCGTGTACCTGAACTTCACTCTGTTTTTCACGTGATTTTTTTGCTCGTAGGTCTCCATCCATTGCTCGTAACTCTCCATCCACTCACCGGAATTGAGTAAGTGATATACCAGTGAAGAGCTGTTGTAAACACATAACTTTCCCGCGTTGATCGTTTTTTCATACTCGTGATGATTTTAAAAGTTTTTCATCTGAAATTCATTCAACGTAGTAGATGAACTTCATGTTGTTTTCACGTTGAACTTCTGTGACGTATTTTCATTTGTAATTTTCTCATTCATTCGTTAGTGTTACACAAATGCTACTCCTTTTGTACAAACCCCTCTCACAATAAATTTTTTAAACTTTCTCCGACTGAGGACTTGAAACTTACACAAATGATATTCCTGTAGTTTTGAGGTAAATTAGAAAATGGCGAGATCATGATTTCTGTGTTCATCGCTAATGGAAATGCACTGCGTGAAGTAGTTGAACTTCTGGGGCATGTCTGTTTGAACTTCACTTTGTTTTTGACGTGCTGTTTTTGACATGTTGTTTTTCGCACTCCATGAAGTAGGTGAACTTCTGGGGCATGTCTGTTTTGAACTTCACTCTGTTTCACTTTATTGTATATTTCTTATATGAAATACACACCATGTAGTACGTGAACTTCCGGTTGTTATCACTTTTGAACTTCTCTTTGGTTTGAGAGAATTATTTTAAAACACAAAAAACAACATATTTTTATGCATTTTGGACATCTAAATACACGGTCAACCTCTCTCACAAGAATTTTTTGAACTTTTCCTTGCTGAGCAATTGAACTTCTAGCACCCATTCTTTTCGTTTATGAGTTATTTTAACAGTGCAAAAAATGGTGGTGTGTTTTTGATTTTTTTTAACAGGTAAATCCTAGGTTTTAATAAACTCCGAACTTCTCTGTTATTTCAATTTGAAATTCACCTTTTTATATTTTTGAGTAACAAATTGTATTCGATTTTTATACGGAAAAATCTTAGTTTTGTAATAAACATTATACAAATTTTTCGTTATTTCGAACTGAACCTCTAGGTTTATTTGTTAGCAATGGGAAAAATTTAAGTTTCTGTGATAAATATTGAACTGCTCCATTTTTTGAAATTGAACTTCTTGGTTTATTATTTATTATCGAGGAAAATCGATTTTTTTCATATCCATTGAAATATTATATTTTTTAAAATTGAACTTCTTGGTTTTTTCAATTTTGTACTTCTTGGTGTTATTCATTTGTAACGGGAAAAATGCTAATTTTTTATAAACATCGTACAACTTCTTGGATATTTTCGAACTAAATTTCTTGATTTTTTCATTAGTAATGGGAAAAATTATGAGAAAAATCTGCATTTCTTATAGACATCGAACTTCACATTTTTTAAATTTGAAAATCTTAGTTTTATTTGTTAGTAATGGGGAAAATCCTTTTTTAAACTTTTCCGGGCAGGTCACTTGAACTTCGAGCAACTAAATTTGTCATCAAGATGACCGTCACAAATCCATTGCCGTTTGAGAGCAGTATTAAAAATGGCAAAAAAAACATAGTTTTTCCTTGTTTTTAACATGTAATTGGAGGTTGGATGTCTCGCACTACAGATCTCGAACTTCACCGGGAGGAGCACGTGAACTTCTTGCAACAAACCTTTGAAGCTTTTAGTTTTCTGTGCTTATATTCTTATCTGAAACGCATTCTGAGTAGTAGTTGAACTTCCCGCTGTTTTCACCTTTAATTTTTGTCACGTATTTTTGTTCAACCTCTCTCACAAGAATTTTTGAACTTTCTCGGGCTGAGCACTTGAACTTCTAGCAACGAAATTTTTAGCCTTTGCTTGAACTTCCCGCTGTTTTCACCTTGAACTTCTCTCACGTATTTTTGTTCAACATCTCTCACAAGAATTTTTGAACTTTCTAGGGCTGAGCAATTGAACTTCAAGCAACAAAACTTTTAGCCTTTGCTTTTTCATTCTTTTTTTCATACAAATGCACACCATGAAATACATGAACTTTCAGTGGTTATTAATTAGGACTTCTCTCTGTTTCGCTTTAGTAAGGGAAAAACTGATTTTTTGTAGACATCGAACCGCTCTAATTTTTTTATTTGACCTTATTTTGGGTATTTTTAGAAATGTGAAGATTGGAGTTTTGTTAGAAATATCGAACTTCTTCGTTATTTCAAATTGAACTTCTTGGTTTTATTCTTTAGTAACTGGAAAATAGGAATACTCCTTTTTATAAACATCGAACTTTTCTAATTGTTTAATTTGAAATTCTTGATTTTATTTTGATTTTTTTTCCTTTTAATATTTTGTTCTGCGTATTTACCATGGTTTTCCCAATGAACTCCCCTTGTTTTTTAAAACAATTGTGTGAACTTTTCTATCTGTTGTCTGTCAAACTATGTACTATCAACTCGCTTTTGTCTTGACTTATCTTTTATGTGTTTTCTTTACTTTCTTAATTTCCGCCCAAAAGTTGCCCCCCTTTAAAATCCATACTAATTTGGATTTTATTAATCATTATATGATGATGACATACTATTGGGAATCATGGTTGCCATATTTCTTCTCATACTAAAATAAAATGTATCGCACTAACTAATTTATATTAGTAGGAGAGATCACTGTTCACAATGGACATTTTGTGTCACAAGATCCTGTTAGTAAACACTCCACTATGTGAGAAAGAGAGTAGTACTAGTAGTAGCAGCGTTGCTTCACAACAAAACAGGAACGTTAGAACAAATATGTTCAGTCTCGCACGCATATGATCAAACAGGTAGAGACCACCGAATCACAACACCAAAACTGTACTACGTGCTTTTTCCAAGGTTTCTCTGAACAAAACTTTGAATTCACATGAACATTTAGCTGTAAAACACAAATCAATTTCCGATTTCAGGCAATGAAGTAATATATGGTCATTTTGAGAAGTTCAGAGAGAGAACATAGGAGCTGCAGGGAGTGAGAAACAGAGCATCAACTTCTTTATCAGCCGGAGCGCCGTCAGGTTCAAACAAACCAGCATTTTTCAACTATGCTCAAACTAATTTCATCCATCACATATATAAAAAGGTCGCTCCAATTGCATTTTTCAGAAACCAAATATACAGAAACAATATTTGCAAGCAATTTTCTTTCAAATTCAAAGAAGTTCAAATCCTCCTGGAGAAGAGAGATCGGTGAACAGAGGAAATATCTCAGCCTCGTCGGAGCATCCTGGCAGTGTGATTCGGGCGTTGCGGGGGCGAACGTCCTGGGGCCGTGTCGTTGAACGGCCAGATGCGGTGGGGTTGAACGGCTTTGTGTGATGCCGCAGTCACGGAAGGGGGTGGGGGAAGGGGTGGGACGCCGGATGTAGAGAAGGAGAAGAGGAGGCTCACCAGAGGAGAGGGTTGCGGGGTTGACCAGATCACGTCGGAGCAAGCGGGAAGGGGGGCGCCCAGGTTGATGGTGCAGGAGAGTGGATGCGTGATGGAGGATGGCAATGTTGGTGATGTGCAGGCAGCGGCGGAGCATGTGGATGGCGATGGAATCTGGGGCGGCGGCGGTGGCGCGTGAGGTTGATGGCCGGTGGTTTGCTAGCAGCGCACGGGAAGGAGGACGTCACTGTGTTGGAAGCAGAGGAGGCTGCCTCCGACGTGCATCCAGGGGAAGGGACTGAGGGAGGTCGTCGCCGTCGCCGTGGATCCAGGGGAGGGAGGCCTCCGTCGCCGCCATGGTTCCAGGGGGGAGGCCGCCGCCGCGGCTGTGGATCCAGGGGAGGGAGGCGCCGTCACGGACGAGGACCGGGGGACGGCGGATGGAAGCGCGTTGGGAACGGGATGGGTGGCGGCGGAGGCGCATCGGGTCAGGGGTGGGTGGCGGTGCCTTGGGGCAGTTGGCAGCGGCAAAGATGGGGATCGGGCGAGAGTGAGAGGCGTGGGAGGTGGGGGTGGACGGCCGTGGGCGTTTTTCTTTTCTTTCATCCGGGTTCGGAAAGTTCGGGAGGGGTCCATCGGGCCCTTATAGGGTGGATCATGATCCAAATAGTTATTCTAATCCTGGGATTAGAATAGTGCTGTCCTATATATATATATATATCAGTTAGGCTTCAAGTGCGTACTTGTTAGTTAAACCTATGTATAAATTGTGACACTAAATACGACTAGTAAGTAGTATAGTAGCAGTACTAGTATACGTTGGTCAAATTATTCATCATGTCCACACATTGAATTGACATGACAACACACTACGCGTGAGGTGACACAAGAATCCCGGCGGCGTGTTCGGGTATTCTGGACTTCAGATTTGGAGTACCACTTATCTGTCGAAATCTTTCATCATTCACTTAAAACAGTCGATTGATCATACATTGAGTACCATATAACTGGAATTACCGATGCAAGTCGAAGAAGGATTGGCCGGTGCTGCCGGCTGGCGTCAAGTTCAATCCCACGGATCAGGAGCTGATCGAGCACCTTGAGGCCAAAGTGAGTGCTGACAGCGCGAGATTTCAGTCTCTCATCGATATGTTCATAGCAACCATCGACAGCGAACACGGCATATGCTACACCCAACCTGAGAAACTTCCAGGTAGGACACCAATCGGTCGTCTACTTGCACAAACATATTCCTTTGTTTATAACTCTATTTTTCTTTTTAGACGCAGACTTGGTGAAGCAATTACAATTTGATAATTAATAAAAAGTGAAACAAGTGACTGCAACATGCCAAAGATGTTACGAAAATGCCAACTAGGTACACTAAAACATGTATTCCACAATACTGCAGGTATCACACTGAGTGGCCTAAGGAAGCATTTCTTCCAGCACAATTCCAGGGCGTTCAAAAGGGGCACATGGACGCATCGCAAGATATAGTCGGAGTGCGGCATGCACGCGATGTGGCACAAGACCGGCAATACCTTA
This sequence comes from Triticum urartu, assembly GCF_003073215.2. NCBI lineage: Eukaryota > Viridiplantae > Streptophyta > Magnoliopsida > Poales > Poaceae > Triticum > Triticum urartu. Next base: position 380,255,091 of record NC_053024.1, on the reverse strand, counting down.
CCGGTGATGGTCAACGGCCGGTAGACGGGCAGCAAAAAAGGTTCTGGTGTTGCACACCAACAAGAACTTCGACCAGCAGAGGACCAAATGGGTGATGCACCAGTACCACCTCGGGGACCTGGAGCAAGAGAAGGAGCGGGAGCTGGTCCTCTACAAGATTTTCTACCAGACGAACACAAGGGCCAGGAGTAAAAATATTATAAGTTAGTTTGGTATTGGTAGTTGTACTACCTTGTCGTCCGCAAGTTGGTATTGTTGTTAACGATCTTTTGGTATGAACTTGCATTTGCTTCCAACCATCATGCCGAGGGTCGACGTGGATATAAAGTTGAATCATTTGTTTCGAAACGAATTTTCAGGCACCTAATTTTTATTTGATGGGTAGCATAAGCACCCGCCGTTCGAATTCATAGTTCTCCAATTTTTTCGAAACAAGTGCATGCACTTATTATCACGATAAAAAAACAATATCCGTGCTGCATCCCAGTTATCAGTCTGTACTTGTAGAATTCTCTCGTTTATTGAGCACGTATATTGTTTTTTCAGGTCGAGCAAGTTTCAAATGGGTTGTAGACTGCCCAGGGTTGGTTTTGTTTTTAACAGGCCCAGCCCATGACGACAATGGGGCACAAAGATCCAGCAGGTATCTACTGGCCTCTGGCCCTCCAGCGTTAGTTATATTTTGTCTTACAACATCCACAGGCAGTTTTTTTTACTGAATCAAACACATAGCCCAGTTCTATTATCCTCTTGAAACGCATGTCCTACATCCGTTTTCTAATCTCTGCCTATAGTTTTACTAGTTCATATACATGTATCATTATATTGAAAACACATAAAGTTCCCTTTTCATATTTACATCCTTATTTTTGTTGTTTTTCCCACCCAGCGCTGATTTTTTTACCACTGGTTTTCCCTTAAACCAACTCAATTGTCCCACGTCTTATTTGCTTACAAAAACAAAATGATTTTTTTGGAAAATCAATAAGTTCTTAAAAAAATGTTTATCATTTCGGGATTACAACAGTTCGGACTCCACCGAAATATGCAAAATAAGGTTGAACTTTTTGACCGTGGTCCTTGGCAGAAAATGGGCTGTAATAAATTACTTAAGATTTAGCAAATGGGCTGCAAATTATAAAAAATAGCAAATGGGCTTTATGTTGTCTGCCACAGATTTGGAGGCTGACTTGTGGGACTACTAAGTTCATGCGTACACAAGGTTTCTCAAATAAAGAAACTTAGTCAACAATCGACTCTACCAACGTCAGACCGTTGGATGTCAATCTAACGGCAATCGTGCTTCTTCAGTCTCTGATCTTCCTGCCCCAGCCGCCCAAACCAGCGCTGTTGGAACCGCCTGCTCCCGCCTCCCGTGGCCGGCAGTGCTGCCGGGCAGGCCTCACGGCCCCATCATACTCGCATCCCTGGCCTGTCTATCCCTCTACTCACCCACACCTCATGTTATTTTCCGGCGACGGCAGCCAAACCAGTCAACCCTCGTACTCTCCCACGCGTGGGCAGCTACTGCCGTGTCTTCCCCGGCTCCGTGTCGTTCCCTTCGTAGGCCTCGTCGTCGTCCACCGCCCTGGTGCTCTCGGCTCGGCGTGGTCAACGATGTCCATCCAACGGCCGTAGTGCTTCTTCAACCTCTGGTCTTCTTGCCCCAGCCGCCCAAAGCAGCGCCGGTTGTGCCGCATGCTCTTGCCTCCCGTGGCCGGCTGTGCTACCGCAGAGGGCTCACCGTCCCCATACTACTCCCACCGCTGGCCAGGCCATCCCTCCACTCACCCACTCCCCCTGTTATTCTACAGCGACGGCAGCCTCACACCGCAGCCGAACCAGTGAACCCTCGTACTCCTCTCCGCGTGGGCATCCACTACCGCGTCTTCCCCGGCTCCGCGTCGTCCCCTTCCTAGGCCTCACCGTCGTCCACCGCCATGGTGCTCTCGGCGCGGCGTGGTCAATGTGGTCAACGACCGACTTCCATCAGAAGAGTACTGTACGTGGAGAGGCTGGCAGCTGGGTCCACGGCAGCCGCAAGGAAGTGCCTCCTTATTACGCGCAAAATAATTATTCCTCCACCTGACAGCAGGGACCCACCGGACGGGCCACCAGTATTTCGCGGAAAAAACGTTTCCCCCCTGACTGCTGGGACCCACCGGACGGGTCACCGTATTTCACGAAAAAAACGTTTGCCCCTGACTGCTGGGACCCACCGGACGGACCACCGTATTTCTGAAAAAAATGTTCCCCCCGCTGTCAGCTCGGACCCACCGGAAGTGCCTCCTTATTACGCACAGAAAAATGAATACTCCCCCTACTAGCTGGGACACACCATGGTGGGAGGCTGACTTGTGGGCCTACTAAGTTGATGGGGACGGAGGGCTTTGTCAACTTAGTCAATATGAACGATTCTAGCTCCAGTGACCGTATGATGTCCATCCAACGGTCGTCGTGCTTCTTCAATCTCTGCTCTTCCTGCTCCAGCCACTCAAACAAGCGCCGGCGGGACTGCCTGCTCCCTCCTCCCCGCGGTCGGCTCTGCTGCCGCACAGGCCTCACTGCCCCACCGTACTCCCATCGCTGGCCTAGCCATCCCTCTACTCACCCACACCTGCTGTCGGTGTCAAAACCGGCGGATCTCGGGTAGGGGGTCCCGAACTATGCGTCTAGGCCGGATGGTAACAGGAGGTAGGGGACACGATGTTTTACCCAGGTTCGGGCCCTCTTGATGGAGGTAAAACCCTACGTCCTGCTTGACTGATATTGATGATATGGGTAGTACAGGAGTAGATCTACCACGAGATCAGAGAGGCTAAACCCTAGAAGCTAGCCTATGGTATGATTGTATGTTGTGGTTGTTGTCCTACGGACTAAAACCCTTCGGTTTATATAGACACTTGAGAGGGTTAGAGTTACACAAGGTCGGTTACAAAGTAGGAGATATCCATATCCGTATTGCCTAGCTTGCCTTCCACGCCAAGTAGAGTCCCATCCGGACACGAGACGAAGTCTTCAATCTTGTATCTTGATAGTCTAACAGTCCGGCCAATGGAGATAGTCCGGCTGTCCGGAGACCCCCTAATCCAGGACTGCCTCAGTAGCCCCTGAACCAGGCTTCAATGACGATGAGTCTGGCGCGCAGTATTGTCTTCGGCATTGCAAGGCAGGTTCCTTCTCCGAATACATCACAGAAGAATTTGAATACGAGGATAGTGTCCGACCCTGCAAAATAAGTTCCACATTCCACCATAGAGAGAATAATATTTTCACAGATCTAATTTGCTGGCTTGTCTTGGCAGCATGACGTTATGTCATGGCCCGGTGACTATTCGAACCGTTTCTTTTAACCAGCCCCGCACATAACGCGAGGCAGTTTTTTGACACGTCTTGTCAAAGCAGAGATCGTGTCCCCTTATTACGGGATTCTCATCAATACGGGCGTGGGTAACCCAAGCGCGCCATCAATTGTGGCGCTTGGGGGATAAGCAGTTTTACCAGGCAAGTGGGAACGCTTAGTTTCGTCCTCCCATATAAAGGGATAAGGATTCACCTTTCTATCCACGCCTTCTTCCTCCCTTACTCATCCGTTTTTGCACACTCGAGCTCTAGCGCCCAAGTTCGCACTTCCCACCTGAACCTTCTCCAATCATGTCTGGAGCGGGAGGCAGGTGGATGGTCTCCTCCGTCACGGAGGGAGACATCAAGAAACTGAGGAGAGCCGGATACCTGCCCGATGACATCGCGCACCGGCTCCCAGATGAGGGGCAGCTCATCCCCACCCCCAGGCCCCATGAGAGGGTAGTATTCCTCACCCATTTCCTCCGTGAACTGGGATTCTCTCTCCATCCCTTCGTCCGGGGGCTCATGTTTTATTACGGCCTGGATTTCCATGATCTGGCCCCGAAGTTCATCCTCAACATCTCAGTGTTTATCGTCATGTGTGAGGCCTTCCTCCGCATCAAGCCCCACTTCGGCTTATGGCTAAAAACCTTCAATGTCAAGCCGAAGGTGGTGGGCGGCCGCCAGGCAGAGTGCGGAGGCGCCATGGTGGGCAAGATGCCCAACGTAACATGGCTCGAGGGCTCCTTTGTGGAAACCATAAAGGGGTGGCAATCGGGGTGGTTCTACATCACCGGGCCACGTGACCCTGTATGGGCAGCGGTCCCCGAGTTCCGATCTGGCATCCCCACGCGGCTCACCTCCTGGAAAGAGAAGGGCCTGTCCTGGGGTAGTTCGAAAGAGCTGACCGGACTCCAAACATGTATTCAAAACATGGTGAACAAGAAGCTCAAGCTTATCAACATAGTCCAAGTTATGCTCATCCGCCGGATACTCCCGTGCCAACACCGGGAGTTCAACTTGTGGGAGTTCGATCCGGCGCAACACCGAACTTTGAACAGGCTCTTCGACACGACTCATGAAGACGCCTGGAGGGTGCTGTTCAAAAGTGCCGAGGTCCCCCCCCTATTACTGAGGATTGCGGATTCAGCGCGAAGCGCCTAGCCAGTGCGATAAGATGCTTTACCTTTCACAGGATACTTACTTTTTATATAGATTGACTCTATGTGGGATCTAAACTCCCGTACCTTTGACAGGACTGGCAGAAGATGGCCGGACAGATTGACTGTCCGGCTCCTTTGCCCGAAGGCCCCGTCGACGCTCTTCTGGCGAAGATGTTGACTCCGGCCCCTTATACGGTGCTGGAGAAGACCAAGAAGGCCAAGGGAACCCGAAAGAGTTCCCGACGCTAGGCGTCGTCGGACTCACCGTCCGATGAATCTGCAGTGCACTCTTCCCCCGAAGACGAGGAAGAAGAATAAGATGCTCCCCCACCGACTGGGGGAGACAAGAAAAGGAAGGCCGCCCCAACTAGGGAGGCTGGAGGGTCCAAGAAGGGAAGGACTCTCCTTACGGACAGTTCCACCGCCGCCGACGAAGGCAAAGACGAGTGGTTGCCCAGGGTCAAGCCCTCGGGGAGATCGTAAGTATTTGGATACCAGAGTAACTCATATGATTCCTTTGTCGCACTGCTTTCCCTAACGCCGAACGCAATTATGCAGGCCGCCACAAGCCACCTCCCCTCATCCTGCCGACGACGCCGAGGTGTTGTCTCAAGAGGCACTGGATCGAGGGGAGACAGTCCCAGAGGCGCCTCAAGGCGACCTTCCGAACTCCGGGAGCCGAGGGGACGGGGCCCCTGAGAGCCCTGAGTTCGGCCCTCAGCTGAACACCGCGCCAGAACCTCCAGCGGTTCCAGGCTCGGGCAGGCGGCCTCCTTCTAAGAGGGGTAAGACGCCTGTGCCGGTGACCTCTGTCGATCCAGAGGCACCGAACAATCTGCTGGAAGTGCTTCGCAATGCTTCCATCAACGAGGAGCACCGCACTATCATGAGTGCGGTGATCCAGAAGGTTCAGTCCGCCAAGAGCGGATTGACTAAAGCCTGTGCCGGCCTTCTAACAGGCTTCGAGGTAAGTGTTTTAAAATGTAGTAGAAATATTACCGCATAGACAGTAGCTCCTGATGCTTTGTTCGGTGTGCACAAAGAAAAGCCGAATAGAGGATCAAATAATATCGCAGGAGTCTAATATAAGTGTGTCAATATGCATATGCAGGCTTCGCTACTGGCGTCCGCCGCACTAACTGCGAAGGTCGCCGTACTGAAGCAGGACCTCGAGGGGTCCAGGAAAGAGCCCGGCCTTGCCAAGAGGCAGCTCGAGGAGAACAAGGGTAAGTAATACCCTGTCTTATGTATATATAAAAGAGGACGCGATTGCAAAATGACAGGATCATCATATGTTTGCCAGGGGCCACGACCAAGGTGGTGACCCTGAAGCAAGCGCTAACCCAAGCCAAAGATAAAGCGGCCAAGGAGCGCACCGAGCGAGAGAAGCACGAGGCTCGGGTGGGCGAGGTGCAGCAAGAGCTCCAGGCTCTTGTGGCGAAGCACGAGGCGTTGGAGCTTGACTCCAAGACGCGGGAGTCTGAGCTTGCCGCGGCCCTCGAGAGTGTAAAAAGTGCCAAGGCCGAAGCCCAAAAGGCCCTCCAAGAGATTGACGCGATGAAGAAGATAGCGGCGGGTAAGGCTTTCTATATGCAAAGCAAGCATGTAAAAGTAAATTACCGATTACTTACCCGGATTCGGAGCTCTTCAGGAGCATTCGCAGATTTGCCCTGCAGTGTGTCCGATGCCGCACAATTTTACCAGGCCGAGGACGGAAGCTCGACGAAGAAGCTATTCTGGTCTCAGTATGTTGAGGCCGAACATTCGGTGCCAATGAGCGACCAGCTGAAGTAGATGGTCGAGCTACATAAGGCAGCCGATCAGGCCATGAAGAGCTTTATAGTCCGGCTGTGGCCTGGCGACGCCCTTCCGAATAGCTTCTTTGGCTTGGTGAGGCGGCTTGTGGATGCCTGTCCGCGGCTGGAGGTCGTCAAGCGATCTGTCTGCATTGAAGGTGCACGCCGGGCTTTCGCCCATGTAAAATTGCAGTGGGTCAAGCTAGACGCTGTGAAGCTGATCAAGGAGGGGCCGCCAGAGGGCAAGGAGCACAGCCACCCCGAGATGTACTGCGAGGGTGTTCTGCCGGGTGCCCGTCTCATCACGGACGAGTGTTCAAAAGATGTAATATTTGAATGAGACTTGCTCGTTTTATCCTGTATGTATGAAAACTTGTTTCATATGCGCTATGCAACACTTGTTGGAATTTAAATATTACCTTCTGTTTGGCTATTTATCCAATCTAAGAGATGGCTAGTCCTCGGCTTCTGCCCCCATGCCACAAGTGCTCGGGTGTTCAGGATAAACCTGAGCACTCTTGTTCCCATGTTTGGGTCCTTCGAGGGAGGTGCTCAGCACAGCAAACAAGGCAACCGGACTAATGATGCTTTATCACTCTCACTTAGCCATAGAATTCTATAATTTTAAATTTCGGTGAAGCCCCTGGTATTCGGAAGGCCGAATTCGGGGCGCGATACACGCCTTTAAGCCGGACAGGGCCGGCCCCTTGCTCTAAGCGGCATAAGTCTTTAGGGACTTGAAAACCTCGCCGAAAAGCGACCAGTCTCTCACCTTATCATGACAGTCAGTTTTAGCTTTCTCTACTCAGGTGCTGAACCCAGCAGAACCGGGGCACAATCGCAGTAGTTCTCCTAGTGCTACCTTAGCCGATAGAGCAGAACGTAAGGTACCAAAACATAGGAGTCGGGCAAACCCAACATTTGACCAAAGACATGATTCGGAGCTGATGCATATAATGTTGTAAGTTCGGGGTGCCGCACTTGTGAAAGTGTTCGGACTTTTCACACCGCATTGTGGGGTACGTAAGCCCCTGGTGTATTGGCCGTACCATAGTGTACGGTTGCAAGGCGTCATTAATGAACACATAGATATATATATATAACAAGAATGCAATAATAGTCGTAATGTCATGCATTGTTTATTAAAAAAATTGCGTTAAAGCAGAGTGATACAGATAGTGCGATAAGCAAAGAGTAGGACTATGTCCCTTCCAAGGGCAAGCTGAGGAATGATATTAAATTGAATATTTCACTCGCTACTGTAATCAACCTGGGAATTCCGTGGTATAACGTAGCTGTCTGCCTCCTTGGTTGCTGCATCATGTGTTCGGCAATAGTGCTGCCGGACAGTGTTTCCAGAGATTAAGGTCCTGAGAGAAAAAGAAAAATAACCGAACAAGAAGCCCCTAGTGCGGTTTAGGCCGCGTCTTGGGGCGTGCCGCAGTTGTGCCCCCCTCCCCACCTGTGCCCATGGTATTTTTAATGTGTAATTATGTACGCGCGGCACGAGTTTTGCTGCTGGGCTGGGATTGGGGTGGCCGGCGTATTGCTACGCGAGCTCAGATCGTGCCATGCGGTCTATTTTCCGATTGCCCCGAGCGCGCTTGAAGGTGTCCGGGCTGTGAAGCACCGAACTGGTTGATTGCCTTGAGAGGCTGCTTTGCGTTTCTGCTGCGAGGGCTGCGGTGTGCTCCTCTGTTCGGAGAGAGCGCTTTGTGTTTCCATTGACTGTAATAACTCCGCGAGGTCCTGGCATCTTGAGCTTGAGGTATGCATAATGCGGTACCGCATTGAATCTAGCAAATGCGATTCGCCCGAGCAGCGCGTGATAACCACTGCGGAACGGGACTATATTGAAGATTAAATCTTTGCTTCGGAAGTTATCCGGGGATCCGAAGACCACTTCTAGTGTAATTGAGCCTGTGCAATGGGCCTCTACACCTGGAATGACGCCCTTAAAGGTCGTTTTTGTGGGTTTGATCCTTGAGGGGTCTATACCCATTTTGCGCACTGTGTCCTGATAAAGCAGGTTCAGGCTGCTGCCGCCATCCATAAGGACTCGAGTGAGGTGAAATCCGTCAATGATTGGGTCTAGGACCAGTGCGGCGAATCCGCCATGACGGATACTAGTGGGGTGGTCCATGCGATCGAAGGTGATCGGACAGGAGGACCAAGGGTTGAACTTTGGGGCGACTGGCTCCAACGCATATACGTCCCTGAGCGCACGCTTCTGCTCCCTCTTGGGGATGTGGGTTGCGTATATCATGTTCACCGTCCGCACTTGCGGGGGAAACCTCTTCTGTCCTCCAGTGTGCGGCTATCGGGGCTCCTCCTCGTCATCATTATGCGGCCCCTTGTCCTTGTTTTCGGCAATTAACTTGCCGTCCTGCTTGAACACCCAACAATCCCTGTTGGTGTGATTGACTGGCTTGTCTGGGGTGCCGTGTATTTGACACGAGCGATCGAGTATACGGTCCAAGCTGGACGGACCCGGCGTACTTTCTTTGAATGGCTTTTTCCGCTGGCCGGGTTTAGAGCCTTTGAATCTGGCATTGACTGTTGTATCCTCGGTATTTTTGCTGTTAATGCGGTGCTTATGCTTGTTGCGACATGACCTGCTATTGCCATCCTTGGTATCTGAGGTACCATGGTTCTTTGATATGTTATTACTGCGAGCCAGCCAGCTGTCTTCTCCCGCACAAAAGCGGTTCATGAGCGTCGTGATAGCTGCCATAGATTTCGGCTTTTCCTGACCAAGGTGCCGGGCTAGCCACTCGTCTCAGATGTTGTGCTTGAAAGCCGCTAAGGCCTTCGCATCCGGACAGTCGATGATTTCATTTTTCTTTGTAAGGAACCGAGTCCAGAATTGCCTGGCCGACTCTTCTGGTTGCTGAATTATGTGGCTCAAATCATCGGCGTCTGGTGGTCGCACATAAGTTCCCTGAAAGTTGTTGAGGAATGCGGCTTCCAGATTTTCCCAATAGTTAATGGAGTCCGCTGGCAAGCTTTTAAGCCAATGTCGCGCAGGTCCTTTGAGCTTTAGTGGGAGGTATTTGATGGCGTGTAAGTCATCGCCGCGGGCCATGTGGATGTGGAGGAGGAAGTCCTCAATCCATACTGCGGGATCTGTTGTGCCATCGTATGATTCAATATTTACAGGTTTGAAACCTTCTAGGAATTGATGTTCCATTACTTCGTCTGTGAAGCATAAGGGGTGTGCGGCGCCTCTGTATTGAGCTATATCGCGACACAGCTCGAATGGGTCTTGCCCGCTGTGTTCGGCCCGGTCGGATTTGCTTTTACTGTATCCGGTGTGACGTTTGTCGTCTCGCAGAGTGGTGCGCCCTCGTGATCCGTAGATCGATCTCGTATGCTTTGCCTTGTCCTCCAATATGTCTTGCAGGTCTGGCGTATCTCCCCATGCCTTTTTATTTGAATGGCGTTGGGGTGGAGGCTGAGCTTTTGGCTAGAATGCCTTTCTATCGCGGCCACGAGGTGGCTGATCAGCCGTATCATACGCTTCTTCCTCTAGTCGGGGTAGTAACCTGTGCCTTGGGTAACTCTTGGAGGGGCGCTCGAGTTTATATTCCTCGGCCGCGAGGACTTCAGTCCATCTGTCAGCTAGCAGATCTTGATCAGCTTGAAGCTGCTGCTGCTTTTTCTTCAGGCTATTTGTCGTGGCCATAAGCCGGCGCTTGAAGTGCTCTTGTTCGACGGGATCCTCTGGTACGGCGAATTCATCATCGCCGAGGCTTGCCTCGTCTTCGGAGGGGGGCATGTGATTGTCATCCTCCTCCTCTCCGTCTACCGCTCTCTCAGGAGAGCTGGCTCCTCCATCCTCCTGCTCTAAATCTTGCTGGAGGGGGTTTTTGTTGTCTTTGGCACTATCCAGAGTGTTATTATCTCCTGTGCCGGTATCACCACTTTTGCTTTGGTGGGACATAGAGCGGCGCCGCTGACGTCGGCGTTTGGGTTGCTTCTTGGAGGGGTCATCCTCCGCTATCCCGTCGCCATTGCCTTCTTTGGGTGTATCCACCATGTATATGTTATATGACGAGGTGGCTTTCCAGTTCCCTATAGGTGCTGGTTCATGTTCGTCTCCTACATCGTCGTCCATACCGTCGATGTCTTCGGAGTCGAAGTCGAGCATGTTGGTTAAATCATCGACAGTGGCTACGAAGTGGGTGGTGGGTGGGCGTCGAATTTCTTCGTCGTCCGCATCCCAATCCTGTTGGCCATAATCCGGCCAGGGCTCTCCTGACAAAGAGAGAGACCTTAGTGAATTCATAATGTCGCTGAAGGGAGAGTGCTGAAAGATATCCGCGGTGGTGAATTCCATGATCAGCGCCCAATCGGATTCGATTGGCAGGGGCGTGGATGGTTCGGAGTCCGGAAAAGAGTCCGGCACCTTGGAGTCACGGGCTGCGCAGAGGGTTAGGCTGGTGTTCGGCTCGATCGCCGTTGAGACTGCAGCCCCTGAGGCGGTGTCTAACCACCCATCCTCGACTGGCGCAGTTGGCTCCGAGCTAAGGGTCGGAGCTGATGCGGGCGCAACCTCTGGGGTATTGTTCGGCGGCAGAGCTAGGTCATACCCATCGTGATAGTGCGGCACGCCCGGCTGTGGCTCGAATCCGTCGAAGATCAAGTCTCCACGGATGTCAGCCGTGTAGTTCAAACTTCCAAATCTGACCTGATGGCCAGGGGCGTAGCTTTCAATCTGCTCCAGATGGCCAAGCGAATTAGCCCGCAGTGCAAAGCCGCCGAATACGAAGATCTGTCCGGGGAGAAAAGTCTCACCCTGGACCGCATCGCTATCGATGATAGCAGGAGCCATCAAGCCTAACGGCGACGACACAGAGGAACTCTCAATGAAAGCACCAATGTCGGTGTCAAAACCGGCGGATCTCGGGTATGGGGTCCCGAACTGTGCGTCTAGGCCGGATGGTAACAGGAGGTAGGGGACACGATGTTTTACCCAGGTTCGGGCCCTCTTGATGGAGGTAAAACCCTACATCCTGCTTGACTGATATTGATGATATGGGTAGTACAGGAGTAGATCTACCACGAGATCAGAGAGGCTAAACCCTAGAAGCTAGCCTATGGTATGATTGTATGTTGTGGTTGTTGTCCTACGGACTAAAACCCTTCGGTTCATATAGACTCCGGAGAGGGTTAGGGTTACACAAGGTCGGTTACAAAGGAGTAGATATCCATATCTGTATTGCCTAGCTTGCCTTCCACGCCAAGTAGAGTCCCATCCGGAAACGAGACGAAGTCTTCAATCTTGTATCTTCATAGTCTAATAGTCCGACCAATGGAGATAGTCCGGCTGTCCGAAGACCCCCTAATCCAGGACTCCCTCACCTGCTGTTATTCTCCGGCGACGGCAGACGAACCAGTAAACCCTCGTATAGTTGTACTCCCCTCCGCGTGGGAAACAACTGCCAAGTCTTCCCTGCATCCGTGTCATTCCCTTCCTAGGCCTCGCCGTCGTCCACCACCCTGGTGCTCTCGGCGCGGCCTGGTCAACATGGTCAACGACCGACATGCATCTGAAGTGGATTGTACGTGGAGAGGGCGACAACTGGGTCCATGGCCACACGCAAGGAAATGCCTCCTTATTACACGCAAAATAATGATTCCACCACCTGACATCAGGGACCCACCAAAAGGGCCTCTGTATTTCGCGAAAAAAAATGTTACCGCCGCTGACAGCTCGGACCCACCAGCTATATCTTCGCACACAAGGAAGTGCCTCCTTATTACGCACAAAAAAAATGAATACTCCCCCTATTAGCTGGGACCCAGTATAGTGGCAGGCTGACTTGTGGGCCCACTAAGTTGACGGGGACGGAGGGCTTTGTCAACTAGTCAATATGCATGATTCTAGCTCCAGTGATCGTACGATGTCCATCCAACGGCCGTAGTGCTTCTTCAACCTCTAGTCTTCTTGCTCCAGCCGCCCAAACCAGCGTCGGTCGTGCCTCGTGCTCCTGCCTCCCGTGGCCGGCTGCGATGCGGCGGAGGCCTCACTGCCCCCTACTACTCCCACCACTAGCCAGGCCATCCCTCTACTCACCCACACCCCCTGTTATTCTGCGGCGACGGCAGCCTCACACCGCAGCGAACCAGTGAACCCTCATACTCCTCTACACGTGGGCATCCACTGCCGCGTCTTCCCTGGCTCCGCGTCGTCCCCTTCCTAGGCCTCGCCGTCGTCCACTGCCCTGGTGCTCTCGGCGCGGCGTGGTCAACGTGGTCAAGGAACAGCTTCCATCGGACGTGGACTGTACGTGGAGAGGCTGACAGCTGGGTCCATGGCCGTAGCAAGGAAGTGCCTCCTTATTACATGCAAAATAATTATTCCTCCACCTAACATCGGGGACCCACAGGACGGGCCACCGTATTTCACGAAAAAAACGTTTCCCCCCAGACTGCTGGGACCCACCAGCTACACCTTCGCACGCAAGGAAGTGCGTCCGGGTAAAAAAACAAAATGATTCGCCCCCCTGACTGCTGGGACCCACCAGCTACATCTTCGTAGGCAAGGAAGTGCCTGACAGTCGGGACCCACCTGGTCGAAGTGTACGTAGCGTTGTCATTCTGGTCGCGAACGTGTACGTACATACTGGTCGATGTAGAGGCGCGCACGTGACGTAGTAGAGGCGCGCACGTGTCGTAGTAGAGGCGCGCACATAGTATGTACACGTACGTACAACGGCCAGGGTGCAAGAAAGAAAATACGGCCATGTATGTGTACATATGGGCAGTGTCTCGAAAGCCTACTCGCGCATACGTATGGCCAGGGCTCGTGTACATGGCTGGGTCGAAACAGAGAAACAGTGTCGTCGTCGTGTTCATGGGGAGGCAACGGAATGCGTCGTGTTCATGGGGAGGCAACAGAATGCATCGTGTTCATTAGGAGGCAACGGAAAGCGTCGTGTTCATCAGGAGGCAACAGAACGCGTGGGAGCCAACCGGCTGGGTCGGAACAGAATGCGTGGTCGTGTTCATCGGGAGGGCTTGGACGGAACAGGCGATGGAAACGAGGCCTGCCGTACCGCAAAACGGAGGAAACGGACCTCCTACGGTCGAAACGGGGGTCCTGTTGATCGGGAGGGGTGTGGCGTACCGCAAAACGGAGGAAATGGACCTCCTATGGTCGAAACAGGGGTCCTGTTGATCAGGAGGGGTGTGGCGTACCGCAAAACGGACGAAACGGACCTCCTACGGTCGAAACGGGGGTCCTGTTCATCGGGAGGGGTGTGGCGTACTGCCAAACGGGACTCCACGGGATACTGTTCATCTCCACCGTTGACCTCCTCCAGCCTCCACGGGCTACCGTCGACCTCCTCCAGCCTCCACGGGCTCTTGTTCATCCAGCCTCCATCGCGCGCTACTCCACTGGCTACTGTTCAACCACCCTCCACTGTCTACTGTTCATCCAGCCCTCCACACCACAGGGTCCTGTTCAACCACCCCTCCACGGGCACCCCTCCACTGTCTACTGTTCATCCAGCCCTCCACACCACAGGGTCCTGTTCATCCAGAGGCAACGCCGCCGCTCACTGTTCATCCAAAACCCCCCGCAATGCTCACTTTTCATCCCAGAGGCAGCATCGATCAGCTTCAGTTAGCAGCAGTAGCGAAGGAATCGCTCGATCGGGTTCAGTTAACAGCCATCGATTGATCGCTCGGGTTCAGTAACGCGTAGCCTGCAGTGCAATCGCTCAGGTTCAGATAGAGCCCAACGCCTCGCTCGGGTTCAGTTAGAGCCAACGCCTCGCACACACGCGCGTACGTGTACGAGAGAAACGCGCATCGCTCGGCCCCCGACCTCCCACCGTAACCGGGAACTCCCCAAAATTTTCCTCCCCCTCACTTCTACCATGATTTTTTCCACCATGGACGGCCCAAAGAATGTCATGCAGCTGCGTCTCTGGCCCGCCCAGGACGAAAAGCCCATTTTCTGTCATGATTTTTTGTCATAGAAGTAGGAGCCCACCACATCTATGATGATACCGGGTTTTGTCACAATTGTCGTCATAGAAGTGTCATGTGTATGATAGGAAAAAAATTCGTTTGGCCGAAAATGTCACGGATGTGTCTTTTTGTAGTGCATTAGTGTACGATGCGCTTCTGAGATGGCCGCTTGCTCCAGAAGATCCTTCAGTGCGTCCGACCGCACATTGTACGGTTCCGGACTCTTTCTGTTGCTCTCTTTAGGAGCCGAATATTGAGGACTCCGGGTAGCCAAAGGATTACCCTCTGGCCTTGGCGGATCAGGAGAGACCCTCTGCGACAACACTTCAGGGTCGCCCGCCTCATGAGGCGGAGTGGCAGGGGGAGGTGTTTCGCTCTCCATCATCTCCGGAAGAAGATCCCTCGAAGATGAACTCTGTTGAGAAGGGCTACGATCCGAACTACAAGATA